>NC_059542.1:11712500-11742500 GCF_905220415.1 Colias croceus | reverse complement strand
ACGACACATTCTACACGAGACATGTCATACGAGCGTCGCGCGAGAAGCGTCCACAACGGTTTCACACCGAGTCGCGCACACGTAGAACACAATACAGGTAAAATTTTCAAACGGATAGCGTGCACACAATGCGCTCGCTAAACCGTCACATGCTAACACGCGTGAAAACACGTGTGTGAACAGTGTGGATTGTTGTTTTTATACAGCCGGCCCTCAGACAGGAGTGGTCCTGGATATTTCTCCACGGACCGCAATGTGCGTTCGAAATGTCGATGTTCAAATGTGTCCTGCAGTTCACACTATGACGCGCAGTTAACTGCGTTCTTCATCGACCCGCGAGCCAAGTGATCCACCGTTCAGGGTAATAGTTTATTACATATTATAATATTATTATTCAAAGTGTTTCGTGCGTGGTTCTTTTATGTAACGTTTGCGTGTGTGTACATAGGTTAAAATATGTACCGCGCGCTTTCGCGAATCACTCTAACACGTCATACACTGACATGTTAGAGGTATTCGTATTTTTTTTTTTTTTTTTTTTTTTAACGGATGCAGTCACATTCACGCGTCCCACGACACTTGTTCGTACTATACACAAACACACACACACACACGATGCGCGTATGCGAGTAGTGCGAGAGTGCGCAGTGCGTTACGTTAATGATCCTTCCGCAGGTTCCCCTACGGAAACCTTGTTACGACTTTTACTTCCTCTAAATGATCAAGTTTGGTCAACTTCCCAGCAACGCCGACGGCCGTGAAGCCACCGCGTGTCGGTCCGAAGACCTCACTAAATCATTCAATCGGTAGTAGCGACGGGCGGTGTGTACAAAGGGCAGGGACGTAATCAACGCGAGCTTATGACTCGCGCTTACTAGGAATTCCTCGTTTATGGGGGATAATTGCAAACCCCAATCCCCAGCACGAAGGAGTTTCAACGGGTTGCCCGGGCCTCTAGGCCAGGGAGAACATGTTGATTCCTTCAGTGTAGCGCGCGTGCGGCCCAGGACATCTAAGGGCATCACAGACCTGTTATTGCTCAATCTCGTGCGGCTCAAAGCCGCCGGTCCCTCTAAGAAGAATTTTAATACGCCGCCAGTGAGTTGCGCGACCCGAGAGCCGCGCACACCTAAATGACGACGCCTATTTAGCAGGCTAGAGTCTCGTTCGTTACCGGAATTAACCAGACAAATCGCTCCACCAACTAAGAACGGCCATGCACCACCACCCACCGAATCAAGAAAGAGCTATTAATCTGTCAATCCTTCCGGTGTCCGGGCCTGGTGAGATTTCCCGTGTTGAGTCAAATTAAGCCGCAGGCTCCACTCCTGGTGGTGCCCTTCCGTCAATTCCTTTAAGTTTCAGCTTTGCAACCATACTCCCCCCGGAGTCCAAAATCTTTGGTTTCCCGGAAGCTGCCCGCCGAGCCATTGTAGTAACGTCGGCGGATCGCTAGATGACATATTTACGGTTAGAACTAGGGCGGTATCTAATCGCCTTCGAACCTCTAACTTTCGTTCTTGATTGATGAAAACACCTTTGGCAAATGCTTTCGCTGATGTTCGTCTTGCGACGATCCAAGAATTTCACCTCTAACGTCGCAATACGAATGCCCCCAGTTATCCCTATTAATCATTACCTCGGAGTTCTGAAAACCAACAAAATAGAACCGAGATCATATTCTATTATTCCATGCACGAAATATTCAAGCGGCATTTTGAGCCCGCTTTGAGCACTCTAATTTGTTCAAAGTAAAATTGTCGGCCCACCTCGACACTCACTGAAGAGCACCGCGATAGGATTTTGATATTGAACCGGCTTTTAACGACCGGCTCACCGACGATATGCTCCGCAAACGTGTCAGTATCACCGCGGATGCGGTGCACCGACAGCGCGGCGCACAAATGCAACTACGAGCTTTTTAACCGCAACAATTTTAGTATACGCTATTGGAGCTGGAATTACCGCGGCTGCTGGCACCAGACTTGCCCTCCAATTGTTCCTCGTTAAAATATTTAAAGTGTACTCATTCCGATTACGAGGCCTCGTAAGAGTCCCGTATCGTTATTTTTCGTCACTACCTCCCCGTGCCGGGAGTGGGTAATTTGCGCGCCTGCTGCCTTCCTTGGATGTGGTAGCCGTTTCTCAGGCTCCCTCTCCGGAATCGAACCCTGATTCCCCGTTACCCGTGACAACCATGGTAGTCGCAGAAACTACCATCGAAAGTTGATAAGGCAGACATTTGAAAGATGCGTCGCCGGTACTGGACCATGCGATCGGCAAAAGTTATCCAGATTCATCAAAATTAACGACTTCAGACGCCAGGCCCTCCGTCGATTGGTTTTGATCTAATAAAAGCACTCATTCCATCACTGGTCAGAGTTCTGATTGCATGTATTAGCTCTAGAATTACCACAGTTATCCAAGTAACTGAGTAAGATCTAAGGAACCAAAACTGATATATTGAGCCATTCGCGGTATCGCCTTAATACGGCTTGCACTGAGACATGCATGGCTTAATCTTTGAGACAAGCATATAACTACTGGCAGGATCAACCAGGGAGCTAACTAAAGCTTCCGCTAGAGCCTCAAACGTGACACGACGATGCCGCCGCGACGTTCGCTTCTCTATATACATACATATGCGCGCGGCGTGTTTAAATAACATGATATGCAACGGCGGCGACCGTCACACGCACACTATTCACACACGCGCGCGCGCACACGTGGATAAATCTGAACACAGTCAGTTAAATCGTTGAAAGTATCATCTTAACGAGACACCCCTTAACAATTCCCATTCGCATCAAGCGAAGGAAAAATTTTAATATCGGTCAACTTTTATGACGCAAACGATCAATCTACGCACGGAGAGTGGAAGGATCGAAAATTGCGACCACATATAAACATCTGATAAAAGCCCATTGGTACATCACAAACGTGTGCGATGTGAGCAATAAAAAATTTTATACTGCCGTTCAATAGTAGTCGTATATTTTTCACGGTCTGCGCTCCGAGAGTGTATCAAGATGCGTAATATTATTTATTACACTACACATATAAAATACAATCTACGAAACTGACAATCTATCAAACCGTCGGCAGACGCAATGTTACTACAGTTACTAATTTCTACTTCTTCTACTACTACTACTAACTACTACTACTACTACTACTACTACTACTACCACCACTAAAGATTAAAAACTGTATCGCGCCGTATGCACAAACGCTTTTACAATATCATCATCTTTGGGGGTCTTTTATTATTTCATAGAACTAACACACTACTCTACAACTCTGTCACAGACTCACCACCAAACACCAACCCCACACCGACACGCGAACGGCGGCAACGAGGAGAGCGCAGAGCACACGGGCGACGCGGTACAACAGCGACGAAATAATGATACATACACATACGTACGTACAAATGTCTCGCTGCCCACGCGCAACGCCCCCCCGTCTTCGCTAGCCTCGCGCACCGATTGTCTCGCATCCCGGCTACGATGTTTCTGCTTGTTTATTTTTTTCAGATACTATTCACGTATCACGCACGGCATATGTACATACATACATACATAATACATACATACAAACATACGCCGCGCGCGACTAACGCCTCGTGTTTTCAAGGTCAAGTCAAAAAACTTTGCACGCGTGCAGTTACGGCGTGCAGTCGTCAAAAATAATTCATGATTATAAATTTCGTGGTCCATATTAAATAAATTATAAACAACAACAACAACAACAACAAACAACAACAACAACAACGACAAAAGAGGGCGACCTTACCTCCGGACTTGATGAAGTGTCCTGAAGGTGTACTTCGAAGACAAAACAAGCCCAAACTCGCCTCACCTAGCTCTACTCGTCTATTAGTTCCAGTAGCAGTCTTCGAAGTACACCTTCAGGTCACTCCATCAAGTCCGGAGGTAAGGTCTCATCATAACTAACAAAACGAGCCCAAACTCGGCACACCTAGCTCTACTCGTCTATTAGTTCCAGTAGCAGTCTTCGAAGTACACCTTCAGGACACTCCATCAAGTCCGGAGGTAAGGTCTCAACATAACTAACAAAATGAACCCAAACTCGATACACCTAGCTCTAATCGTTTATTAGTTCCAGTAGCAGTCTTCGAAGTACACCTGCAGGTCACTCCATCAAGTCCGGAGGTAAGGTCTCAACATAACTAACAAAATGAGCCCAAACTCGGCACACCTAGCTCTACTCGTCTATTAGTTCCAGTAGCAGTCTTCGAAGTACACCTTCAGGACACTCCATCAAGTCCGGAGGTAAGGTCTCAATATAACTAACAAAATGAGCCCAAACTCGGCACACCTAGCTCTAACCGTCTATTAGTTCCAGTAGAAGTCTTCGAAGTACACCTGCAGGTCACTCCATCAAGTCCGGTGGTAAGGTCTCAACATAACTAACAAAATGAACCCAAACTCGGCACACCTAGCTCTACTCGTCTAATAGTTCCAGTAGCAGTCTTCGAAGTACACCTGCAGGTCACTCCATTAAGTCCGGTGGTAAGGTCTCAACATAACTAACAAAACGAGCCCAAACTCGGCACACCTAGTCTCTACTCGTCTATTAGTTCCAGTAGCAGTCTTCGAAGTACACCTTCAGGACACTCCATCAAATCCGGAGGTAAGGTCTCAACATAACTAACAAAATGAGCCCAAACTCGACACACCTAGCTCTAATCGTTTATTAGTTCCAGTAGCAGTCTTCGAAGTACACCTGCAGGTCACTCCATTAAGTCCGGTGGTAAGGTCTCAACATAACTAACAAAACGAGCCCAAACTCGGCACACCTAGTCTCTACTCGTCTATTAGTTCCAGTAGCAGTCTTCGAAGTACACCTTCAGGACACTCCATCAAATCCGGAGGTAAGGTCTCAACATAACTAACAAAATGAGCCCAAACTCGACACACCTAGCTCTAATCGTTTATTAGTTCCAGTAGCAGTCTTCGAAGTACACCTGCAGGTCACTCCATCAAGTCCGGAGGTAAGGTCTCAACATAACTAACAAAATGAGCCCAAACTCGGCACACCTAGCTCTACTCGTCTATTAGTTCCAGTAGCAGTCTTCGAAGTACACCTTCAGGACACTCCATCAAGTCCGGAGGTAAGGTCTCAATATAACTAACAAAATGAGCCCAAACTCGGCACACCTAGCTCTAACCGTCTATTAGTTCCAGTAGAAGTCTTCGAAGTACACCTGCAGGTCACTCCATCAAGTCCGGTGGTAAGGTCTCAACATAACTAACAAAATGAACCCAAACTCGGCACACCTAGCTCTACTCGTCCAATAGTTCCAGTAGCAGTCTTCGAAGTACACCTGCAGGTCACTCCATTAAGTCCGGTGGTAAGGTCTCAACATAACTAACAAAACGAGCCCAAACTCGGCACACCTAGTCTCTACTCGTCTATTAGTTCCAGTAGCAGTCTTCGAAGTACACCTTCAGGACACTCCATCAAATCCGGAGGTAAGGTCTCAACATAACTAACAAAATGAGCCCAAACTCGACACACCTAGCTCTAATCGTTTATTAGTTCCAGTAGCAGTCTTCGAAGTACACCTGCAGGTCACTCCATTAAGTCCGGTGGTAAGGTCTCAACATAACTAACAAAACGAGCCCAAACTCGGCACACCTAGTCTCTACTCGTCTATTAGTTCCAGTAGCAGTCTTCGAAGTACACCTTCAGGACACTCCATCAAATCCGGAGGTAAGGTCTCAACATAACTAACAAAATGAGCCCAAACTCGACACACCTAGCTCTAATCGTTTATTAGTTCCAGTAGCAGTCTTCGAAGTACACCTGCAGGTCACTCCATCAAGTCCGGAGGTAAGGTCTCAATATAACTAACAAAATGAGCCCAAACTCGGCACACCTAGCTCTAACCGTCTATTAGTTCCAGTAGAAGTCTTCGAAGTACACCTGCAGGTCACTCCATCAAGTCCGGTGGTAAGGTCTCAACATAACTAACAAAATGAACCCAAACTCGGCACACCTAGCTCTACTCGTCTAATAGTTCCAGTAGCAGTCTTCGAAGTACACCTGCAGGTCACTCCATTAAGTCCGGTGGTAAGGTCTCAACATAACTAACAAAATGAGCCCAAACTCGACACACCTAGCTCTAATCGTTTATTAGTTCCAGTAGCAGTCTTCGAAGTACACCTTCAGGTCACTCCATCAAGTCTGGAGGTAAGGTCTCAACATAACTAACAAAATGAGCCCAAACTCGGCATACCTAGCTCTACTCGTCTATTAGTTCCAGTAGCCGTCTTCGAAGTACACCTGCAGGTCACTCCATCAAGTCCGGTGGTAAGGTCTCAACATAACTAACAAAACGAGCCCAAACTCGGCACACCTAGTCTCTACTCGTCTATTAGTTCCAGTAGCAGTCTTCGAAGTACACCTTCAGGACACTCCATCAAATCCGGAGGTAAGGTCTCAACATAACTAACAAAATGAGCCCAAACTCGACACACCTAGCTCTAATCGTTTATTAGTTCCAGTAGCAGTCTTCGAAGTACACCTGCAGGTCACTCCATCAAGTCCGGAGGTAAGGTCTCAACATAACTAACAAAATGAGCCCAAACTCGGCACACCTAGCTCTACTCGTCTATTAGTTCCAGTAGCAGTCTTCGAAGTACACCTTCAGGTCACTCCATCAAGTCCGGAGGTAAGGTCTCAATATAACTAACAAAATGAGCCCAAACTCGGCACACCTAGCTCTAACCGTCTATTAGTTCCAGTAGAAGTCTTCGAAGTACACCTGCAGGTCACTCCATCAAGTCCGGTGGTAAGGTCTCAACATAACTAACAAAATGAACCCAAACTCGGCACACCTAGCTCTACTCGTCTAATAGTTCCAGTAGCAGTCTTCGAAGTACACCTGCAGGTCACTCCATCAAGTCCGGAGGTAAGGTCTCAACATAACTAACAAAACGAGCCCAAACTCGGCACACCTAGTCTCTACTCGTCTATTAGTTCCAGTAGCAGTCTTCGAAGTACACCTTCAGGACACTCCATCAAATCCGGAGGTAAGGTCTCAACATAACTAACAAAATGAGCCCAAACTCGACACACCTAGCTCTAATCGTTTATTAGTTCCAGTAGCAGTCTTCGAAGTACACCTGCAGGTCACTCCATTAAGTCCGGTGGTAAGGTCTCAACATAACTAACAAAACGAGCCCAAACTCGGCACACCTAGTCTCTACTCGTCTATTAGTTCCAGTAGCAGTCTTCGAAGTACACCTTCAGGACACTCCATCAAATCCGGAGGTAAGGTCTCAACATAACTAACAAAATGAGCCCAAACTCGACACACCTAGCTCTAATCGTTTATTAGTTCCAGTAGCAGTCTTCGAAGTACACCTGCAGGTCACTCCATCAAGTCCGGAGGTAAGGTCTCAATATAACTAACAAAATGAGCCCAAACTCGGCACACCTAGCTCTAACCGTCTATTAGTTCCAGTAGAAGTCTTCGAAGTACACCTGCAGGTCACTCCATCAAGTCCGGTGGTAAGGTCTCAACATAACTAACAAAATGAACCCAAACTCGGCACACCTAGCTCTACTCGTCTAATAGTTCCAGTAGCAGTCTTCGAAGTACACCTGCAGGTCACTCCATTAAGTCCGGTGGTAAGGTCTCAACATAACTAACAAAACGAGCCCAAACTCGGCACACCTAGTCTCTACTCGTCTATTAGTTCCAGTAGCAGTCTTCGAAGTACACCTTCAGGACACTCCATCAAATCCGGAGGTAAGGTCTCAACATAACTAACAAAATGAGCCCAAACTCGACACACCTAGCTCTAATCGTTTATTAGTTCCAGTAGCAGTCTTCGAAGTACACCTTCAGGTCACTCCATCAAGTCTGGAGGTATGGTCTCAATGTAACTAACAAAACGAGCCCAAACTCGGCATACCTAGCTCTACTCGTCTATTAGTTCCAGTAGCCGTCTTCGAAGTACACCTGCAGGTCACTCCATCAAGTCTGGAGGTAAGGTCTCAACATAACTAACAAAATGAGCCCAAACTCGGCACACCTAGCTCTAATCGTTTATTAGTTCCAGTAGCAGTCTTCGAAGTACACCTTCAGGTCACTCCATCAAGTCAGAAACTAAATATGAAATTTATAATCCCATAAGTATAAAATCTATAAATAAAATGAATGCGTGAAGGATCAAGTTTATTAGGTCAAATATTTTGTATTCGTACAGTGATCTTTTCGTAAACGAGGAGCTGCTTACAAGCGTCACAGTGTCCACTCACAACGGCGGCCGAGCGCAGACTAAAATATTTCATTACAAATTTTTGTGCAATAAATCAAGATGAGCCAGTAAAATAACCCTTATTTCAATCCAATAAGTATCACGCGTTACAACTAAATATGTGAAAAAATAAGGTTTGATTTCTCAGCCTATTTGTAACATTTTGATAGTTTTCTTTGCTACCTTTTTGAGTTGGACATGTCTGCTTACTTAAAATATTTTTAAATCATTAAATTTATTTTATTAAATACATGAAAAATGTTCCTTTATTCAGCATGATATTGTCAATTTTGTGTTTGTGCAACGGAAAATATTTTTTTCTAGCGGTCCGCCCCGGCTTCGCCCGTGGTACATATTAACGTTTTCTCTACATAAGAACCATCCTCGTACTTCAAGGAATATAATAAAAAAAGAATTATCGAAATCGGTTCAGCCGTTCTCGAGTTATGGAATTACAACGAAAAGTGGCATTGATTTTTATATATTAGATAATATTATAAACCAAAATTTTCGACTAAAAAATTGCTACCATTTAAAGATTAACCCTTAATTCACTACCTGAGTCCATTGGACTCACATCGAACTTTCAAACTATTATATTTTTTTCCCCTGGTGACTTATTTCCTCCACCGTCTCAGTACCTTCCTGCAGTGACGTGGGCACCGCGGTAGCGAGAGGACGTGCGCCTGCGCTGCGTAATAGGTAAGTTATTACGTCGAGTGAGTCCCATGGACTCATACTAGTGAATTAAGTAATATTTTATTTATTTGTTACGATTCTTAAATGTTGCTTATTTGTCGTATTAATGATATAAAAATATGTATTTTAATATTTGTTGTTGTTGTAGGTTTGTAAAATGGATCTAAAACAACATAAAGTTGTAAATATGAATGAAGACCAGGCAGATTCTGTTTTGGAATCATGGATCACACAAATTATGAATGATGAAGATGCGAGCCACTCTGAAACCGAAGACAAGCTATCTAGGACAGAAAGAAAGCATTGTTATCCATGTAATTACAAAAAGAGAACAAAGACTGCACATTCAGGCACTAGATGTCTGAAGCCTGTATGTTTGAGTTGCTCAAAAATGGCATGCCGTCGCTGCCTGCAATCGGTGGCAATACCCCATTGCACGTTTTATTTTTTTGTATAGAAGCGTACATTTTTGTTGTTTATTTTCGGTTTTGCATTCCTTTAGAAGTCTTATAAAATTAAAAAGAGCCATTAGTTAAAAATATTTGCCATTATTGTAGGGCTTTGAAAATAACTCTGTTTTCTAAGACTATTAGAATAAGTTTTTTTTTATTTTTAAGAGTATTTCAGAAGTTTATCCAGTTTTATTATTTTTTTGTAGTGCCTTAATAAACATTTAAAAATAATAATAAAAAAACTTAATAAAAAAAAGAGTTTTATTTGAAAAAAACACGCCAAGAAAATATATGAGTCCAGTGGACTCATGGAAGCTGTTTATGTTAGCAAATTTCACCTAGTGAATTGAGGGTTAAGGATTAATCTATCTATAGTAATTATTAGTTTAATTTGGTTTTGTATTATTTTGTCGCAAAATGTACCGAAAAACTGCTTATTTTTGTCAGATTCGTAAACGCGTCCTTAAGAACATCGTTTTGGTTAGGCTTCCATTATCAAGCAATTTTAAACTTCATTCAATTGACATACAGTTCAAATTATTTTGTACTTTTCAAAGACCTAAGGGAGAGTCTGTTCTGCCAACTTTTAGAAAAAATAAAAACATTTCTAATGTTGGCCCCTCCGATGTAATCATTTAATATTAGATTTAATTTTTTAGTTTTAATTATTTATTATTATTTCTTATTTTTTTTTAAACCTTATTTTTGTATATTTTAATTTTAAGCTAATACATTAATAAATTATTTCTTTCTTTCTTCGATTTCTTGTCAATGGTTAAGACTTAAGCATAGACAACCTCTTGATGTTGATTTGTTGTTTGAAATTTGAATTCAAAATGGCGTTTTATTAATTGTTTTGGTGGAAGATAAACAAAATCTGTTCTTCGTATATCGTAGATTTTCTTACTTATTTACTCAGTTAATGTACAGTACATTGAATTTTTTAATTTGTTATATTTCTGCCAAAAGTGAAAGAAGAAGAAAAAGTGTTATGTGTAAACAATGTTAAAATCTTTGTGTAGATAATAATTGATAATAATTATTAATGTGATTTGTGACTAAGTATTTGCAATATATACCCAATGACTGTTCTATTAAAGGAAGATATAAAAAATAATAATTTTTACGAGAAAACTTCTCTATTACGTCATGTTCTGGCTGTAGAATCAATTGGAGAGGAGATAATATTATTATTGTTTTGTCCAAAGAAAACAACAACTTCTTACAATTCCAATATGGCGATCCGAACGGCAACGATATATTGGAAATTTAGAATGAGATTTTAAAATAGAAATCCCGCAAAATATTTCAAGGAAAAGTATAAAATGTGAATCTAGTTGTATTCACATAATATTTAAGCCGAATTAAGTCCTACATGCCTAAATAAAGATATTCAGTAAAATTCAAAATTCAAATGGAATTATCCATTTTTGCTGATAATAGTGAGTTTTAATATTATATAAAAATGTTAGATATAGGTAATTATTATTATATTATAATAAACTTATTGATCTACATTGTTGGTGTTTTATTTTTAATTTCCTATAAATTTGAATAAGGATGAGAATTAGTAGTGATGTTACCCAGCATCGAAAATTTTATCGATATCGATATGAAGTTTTATCGATAATATGTACTCAAAGAGACATCACTAGCAACTTCAACTTTTAAATGTTGGCAGCAATGTGGATCATTTTTGACGTGAACTTTTCATAGGTTGGTATATAAGACTTAACCTAAGTAATACATGCATATGTGTGCGTGAGCTCGAAATCGAAGTACTGAGTGCCGTCTCTTCCTATACCTATTACTTGCTCTGTGAAGTTAACCCGTCTAGCGTCATACGCACAGATGTTATGCGTCCCAAGTATGTCGAGGTAGTTTACGAAATCTAGCTTTTTTATGACTACCGAGTTTGAAAATTTTATTTACCCTATTGTTCTATAATTATATGCCATGTATGATATATTTTTGGAAAGAGGAAGAAACTAGTTATAGCATAAAAATGTAATCATGACGATATATTTTTTCTATAAAATTATAAAAAAATTGATTTTCTTTTGGGATAAAATTTAGAATATGGACCGTCGAGTTGGATATCGGCGATTTTATAGCGATAAGATAAGACTCTGAGAAGTACTTTTACGAAGTTTCAACCTGCGCAGCCGCGTATTTTTTTTTTAATAAAATAAACAAATTTGTTTAATTTTGTACTACTTTTCGTAATTTTGACGTTGACAGATGCTTGTCACTAGCAAAGGATTCACTCATACAGCTTTAGAGATATTTTTATCACAATAATACTTTATAAAATACATAAATTGATAGTTATTTTAGTGTTATTATATATAAAAGTAGTTAAAATAATATGTTAAATTGGTTATTAATATTTAAAGTTTGAATTTTTCATAAAAATATTTAAACGCAAAGCGGCCATTTTGTTTTCGAGCGTCATGTCAATTTTGCTTTAAAATAATTTGTACATTAAAATAATTGTGTTTTATTATATTTCCTCTAAAATATAAACATATTGGATAATAATAACAACACACAAAGTAAAATAAAGTATTTTAGTAAAGATAAAGACATTACACAAAACACTAGTTTACATATAGCCACATCAGCAATGTAGCTGCTCGGCTATTTATTAATAATTCAGTTCAGTTACATTTCATTCTAATTCAATTTAAGTTACTAATTCTAATAATAATAATACAACTATGGGTAATGTAACACACATAAAAATCCATTACACAAAAGTTGAACAGTCACATAACCAAATCTGTCAACCCCGACTCCACGTGGTCCTTCTGCTCTTACCCCTAGAGTGTATTATAAAATCCGGAAGCGCGGAGGGAGAGCAGCCCTCACCCGCTGTAGCTAAGTGCAGGCACCGTACGAGCCGAAGCGGCTGAGGCTGGTCGCCGAAGGCGACCAAACAGCCGAAGCTGCGTAGGCGAGTTAGGTGCCTGTACATAGCTACGCAAGGGTGATAGGGCTGCACTTCCCGCAGCGCTGGAGCAGAAGCAGAAGCAATATAGTGCAACTGGAGGGAGTTTGGGAGTGGTGGGAAGGGAAAGGTTTATCCTCCCATCCATTATTTGTCACTTTAGGCCCAATTATAACCTCAAACTTTGACCTTTAATATCTCAGGAACTACTGGTCTGCGCAGGGGGGGGGTGGTACCAAGGAGTTCCCCCCGACCCCCCCTCCCCTTCCCCCCCCCTCCCCGCCCCCCCCTCGACGGTCCATATTCTAAATTTTTACCTTCACGTTTTCATATCACTACACGATTGCCAAATACATTCACTTATATTTTCACACATTTAACACAACGTATTTCACTATGAATAATAACAAATATCCATTATTCACAAACAAGAAAAAAAGCGCCATTTTGCGTCTTCCGCACTGAAAAGTTGAGACACTTTTTCACTGAGTATTCTTCAAATATCCCTAAAACCAATATCATAAACGTATTCTACGTAAAATTTCCAGTAATATACGTCTCAATTATCACTCATCTAATTATTCCTCTCGGCATAATTCACAATCCAAATATTCGTTGAACAAGACGAACGTTACAAAGTACAAACTATGGCCGATGACGCAACTCAATCAATGATTCACTTTTTTTTTTTTTTGTGGTTTTAGTCTGTATTTCCTGTCTCGGAGTCGTGTCGATTTGAATTATAAATGTTTAAGGCATAGAGAAATATTTTTTATACTGGAAACATTCACTTGTACGTCTCTACTGATGACCTTCAATGTCACGGGCCGCGTTCAATGAATAAGGAATCACATTCCTTAGTCATTGGCCGCGTTACGCACTGCGTTTGTCAGCGCAGGACGCTCTCAGTACAATTTGAGTTACGCTACAACCGCTGTGCGCAGAGGCGGCTCGTGACAAAGTTTTATGGGTGTTCACTTGAAATAAAACACTGAAAATACATGATGTTAAAGCAGTACAATTTAATTAAAAAATTACTTATAAAGGAAATGCATACGTCTTTCTTTTTGGTGTGCAAAAATATCTATAACTTGACACAATCTATTAACCTTCGTAAAATATGTCTGTTTTCATCGACACGGTCATTGAACTCGCGTATTGACTTTCGGTACGCGGAATCTAATGCTTTACGAATGTCTTGTCGTTCGATAGACGCCAATTGCAGTTCATTCAACAAATGGTACCTACCGAGATTGTGAATGTTTTTTCATCTTGATTGAAAGATGAGCTAAGTCGTCAACGCCCGTTTCAGTCCAAGCACTCTCACCTCCGTCGGCCGCGCCCGCTTCAAATAAAAGACACGGAAAACAAAATATTTTGTTGCTTTCATGTTCATCACAACCACACAACCACGGTGTTTTCACATACCTATTGTTCGGATTTAAACACACGCGTATATGTTTTCGTTTTTGTCGTACATTTTTGCGTAAGGTCAAGTTCAGGTCGTGGCGGTCCCTTAGCTTTCAATTCAAGCCGAATTTGTAACGTTTTAACACACTTTTTAATGAACGCCACATTATAATTGTCCATTTTAACACTCACAAGTAATACTGATAACTACAGGCTATTTCAACAATCAACACGTATCTTATGATTTTAATTCGAAAATTCCCGATTATAGGTACATTCGCGCGCGTGCAAGTTGACTATAGTGTTTGTTTATATTATTTTGAGTGGCAACGTCGCGCAATCGCTGTCTTGTGTACGGGCGCGCGGTAAAAACGAACCGGCAACGTTTGCGGGAGCGGCGCTCCGAATTTTGCTATTTTTTCATAGAAAATCTTCTGTTTTACGCGCAGGGCTCTGACAAAACTATCTCTTTCACTCCTATTGGATTTCGTATTAGAAAATGTACTGAATATTTTTTCATTGGAGCGCAATCGTGAGCGCTCCGCTACGCGCGTTTTATAATACAGTATTATACCTACAGGTGTCAGGTGTATGGAATGATGGAATGATGGATATATTCATTGGTATTGCCAGTAGTTTTTTACGATTACGATTGATTTTAAATAGTAATAATTAATATTAATAATGAAATTAAGGAGTATGATTTTATTATAATTATTTATGGGAGTTCACTGCACCAGCGCTCCTTAGGGCGAGCCGCCTCTGGCTGTGCGTAGGACGCTACACGGGTTAAGAGGCTGATTCAAGAATGTTCTGCCATATTTTTCATTCTGTCAAACACAACGACAGTGCAGAGATAATTATTCCAAGCCCTGACACCGATATTTTTGTATTAGGCCTTTATTTCTGGCATAAACTTGAAAATATACTCGCCATCTTTGAATGCTCCCCCCCACTCCCCCATGCAACTATTTCACTGTACGAACTATTGAATCGTAAACAATGGACTATTGTTAATTATTTAAAATAATAATTTAAAAAATATATTCATGAGTTTTCAATCAATAGTGGTTTAAAGTTAACTCAAAAATGGACCATTTTCGTAAATTTTCTAAAAAATCTTAGAGAAAGTGTAAGAAATGTTATAGTATGCTATATATTCGTGATCTACTCAATAAGCTCTTTCATTTGATACCCCACGCGGCATGTTTTGGAAATGTTTATTTTTTTCTTTGTATGCCATATTTAATAACCGGGGTGCGGGGAAGGGGACCACAAAACTGGTTGGCAACATCTGTCTATAGGATGTCTGGGATCTATACAATATATATCAGAAGTCAGATTTAGGTCCGCTATTTATGCAAACGAACATCTCCTTGGAGCCTGCTCTATGAGCCAAAAAACTGTTATCGTTTGATAAAGCATTTACATTCTCTTGTTTATCGAATTTTTGATGGGTCCGAATTAGGATTATAATGATAACTGCGTTAAAAACAACCGACTTTAAACTTGCACTCGCAACATTTACAAATGCAGACAAAAATGCTCATAAAATAAAAACTTACTGGGCCTATCCGAATAAAATTTTTATGGGACCAATTCGACACCATCCCGCATCGAACAAAAAAAGAATCACGTAAATCGGTTCAGAAACCTCGGAGTAATCGGTGTACATACATAAAAAAAAAAAAAAAAAAAATTGGTTGTCTGTAAAGTCGGTTTACTGACGATAATTGAACGTGACAACGTCCGATTGTGCTTCTTTGTCGCTCGTTCCGCGCTCTCGTTTCCTCCTTTCGTCTCCTCCTTTTTTTTGAAGTCGGTTAAAAAAAAGGAGTAGTTTTCCTATTACGGTGGTAGTTATTTCCAGGTAACTCTGTATTAGGTTATATCTTCTCCTATTACGGCCCTATTCATAGAACATATTAAAATTACCAGCCCCCCTAGCCAAGTGGCATACGATTTATAGCGTTTCTCTTTCTACAAACGTTGACGCCTTATCGAATACGATAAACGACAGGTAGCCAAGTGGATTAGAACTTGGCGAACGCTTATTCTATTGGATCGTACGCTAATGTCTATGGCTTCGAATTCTAACGTCAGTCAGCGTACGTCAAACTGTCAACTGTCATTCAGTTTGACATTAGTAATGTTGAAAAATATTCTTGAAATATTCAAATTAAACTGCCGAATTCCGAAAACGGAAAAAGTAAAAAGTCAAAAAATTTTTGAAGTGAACTAAAAAATACAGGTTGTGCTTTAAATTATAAAAATACAAATAGAGATAAGTTAATTTTGCATTTGCAATGAGGCATAAAAAGATATAATGTCTTCAAGGTTTAAATTTAATTTATTTATGTGTACTTATTTTTCTAGTTTAGAAATGGAGAGACTGCGCGCCAGCCAGGAGCAATTTTCTGCTCTTATAGAATTCATGGAAAGGTACTATTAAAAAAATACAGTTTTGATTCCAAACTTGCTTCAATATTTTTATAATAAACAATGAAATCATTAATACCAAGTGCTTCATTGGTGTGTGTTACCCATAGGTATGGTGACCTCTCTCGACCACAGCGGGGACCTCAGGGTCGACTAAAAGCCGACCAAATGTGGGCAAGGCTCACATTATTACTTAATTCAGTTGGTGGTGGGGTTCACAAATCACAAGAGAAGTGGAAGAAAGTAAGTTTGAACTTGCATCTTGTTAACCTAGCTGTATATTTCAAACTCTCAATTGTTTTGCTATTAACTTGCATCTTGTTAACCTAAGTGTACATTGCAAACTCTCAATTGTTTTGCTATTCACTTGCATCTTGTTAACCTAAGTGTATATTGCAAACTCTCAATTGTTTTGCTATTTACTTGCATCTTGTTAACCTAAGTGTATATTGCAAACTCTCAATTGTTTTGCTATTAACTTGCATGTTGTTAACCTAAGTGTATATTGCAAACTCTCAATTGTTTTGCTATTTACTTGCATCTTGTTAACATAGCTGTATATTTTAATATATTCATTTATTTTGCTATTGCCCTTTTCATGCACCGCTTTAACTCACAACATGTAAACCTAAAGGTCTGGGCAGATTGGAAGACTAAAACAAAAAAAAAGAAAATGTTGATTTCCAACCACACAAATGGTACTGGTGGTGGTCCAAGCAGCAGGCTGTCTCTAACAGTTTTGGAAGACCGAGTCTGTGCCATACTGGGAGAGACTGCTGTTCTTGGTCAAGCTGGCATACAAGAGCATGGCTTTAATGTTAGTACTATTATATTATAGCAACTTTACGTATCACACCAATTCCTCTGTAACTTGCATGGCCAATAATAGATATTTATTTTGAAAGAGATTACATATAAGCCTCTTTCAACTTGTGTAAAATGAATTGTATTAAATAAATAAAACAAATAAACAGCTTGAAAATCTATACTAATATAATAAAGCTGAAGAGTTTGTTTGTTTGATTGAACACGCTAATCTCGGGAAATACTGGTCCGATTTGAAAATTTCTTTCGATTTTAGATAGCCCACTTATCGAGGAAGGTTATAGGCTATATATCATCTCGCTAAGACCAACAGGAGCAGAGCACTGCAGGTAAAACTACGGAGCACAGCTAGTGTTTGAAAATGTAATTCCATCACAATATAATTAATAGATAGTTAATGTTGATGAGAACATTAAATATCTTTTAATTATATTTTATTCTTTATAAATCTATATCAATTATACAAAATACTTAGCTAACAATTCCTAATCGTAACATTTGTAAGTGTTAAGAGTATATGATAAAAGTTATAAATAACTAATATATTGATAAAAATAAATATTTTTCAGGCGCCACCAGTACCAAGGGAAGAACCCATTCCTGAAGATGTGGAAATTGAAATTCCTGTAGGCTTAGAGAATTTTAATTATAATAGTAAGTTTTATTAAACTCTATTTACTTATTAAATTAGCCTTCTTCTAGGAGCTGTTTTCAATCGTCATAATATAGTTTAATCGATAATAATTGAACATAATTCATTAAATGACTTGAATAAATTAGTCTTTGCTTGTATCCTAGAGAATATTATTCAACAGATGGAATGGATGAACATTTCTAATTTATAATATAAGTGGAAGTCAGAATTATATTTGCCTCCTTAACATTATTTTCATTACTCAACAGCAAGTGTTCCAACATTGCCAGCATCACCGCTACTGCTAGACCCACAGCCCTCACCACCACCACCACCAGTACGTCCGCCGCCCCCTCTACCGCGTTCTCCTCCGCGTCCCACTGGTCGACGGTCATCGGCGTCACCGCGATCTGCGACTGCCTCGCCGCGACATGGGATGCAGAGAGCTCGCAGGAATCGCGGCTTAACGCCATTTGACCGGGCCGCTACAGAATTTGTGGCGGTTGAACAACGACGCCTTGCACTGGAGGAGACGCGAGAGAAGCTTTCCCATGAGCGAGAAAGGGAAAGGGAAAAGCTTCTCCATGAACGTGAGAGGGAGCGTGAGGAACTTTTCCACCAAAGAGAAATGGAGCGACTGCGGCTGGAGTCGCTAAAGGTTGAGGCAAATCGCGAGCAAACTAGGGTGATGCAGCAAATAGCTGTTATCGGGCAAAGGTTGCTCGAGATATTGCCTCAAGGGCCCGCATCTTAATTTTTTTTTTCATAGGGTTTTAAGTGTATTATTTAGTGCCTTTCTTTTTATTTTTTTTAAGTGCTTGTTTTAGATTTTAATTTAATAGTTTAAGTACAGTATTTTCTGTCCTCAGTCTTTAGTTGTTTTACTTTTTACACGCTTTTTATTAGCTTCACCTGTATGTTTGAATGTTTGTTTGTAACCGACTTCTTTGGGCGCGATTTTGACCCACTTTAAACGGCCAGATTTCGTTCAAACTTTGTAGATTTATTGAGGACCGATGACAATACACTAATTTGATAAAATTATTCCATTTTTCAATTTGCAAAAAGCGTGTTTTTTAGTTTTTTTTAAACTATTATTATATATATCTTTAAATTTAATAGGATTTATATGTACTTAATTTATTTTAAGTGTTTGTTTTAGATTTTAATATTTTAATTTAATAGTTTAAGTACAGTATTTTCTGTCCTCTGTCTTTAGTTGTTTTACTTTTTAATCTTTAAATTTTATAGGATTTATATGTACTTAATTTGTTTTAAGTGTTTGTTTTAGTTTTAAGAATATTAAATAAAACATATATATACATAATAATAGTATATTTTATTACTTAATTAGTTAAGTAGTTTATACCACCATTAATTCAGTACACACTTTTTTAAATACTAACAAAAAATACAATAATAAAAATTACAAACTTAAAAATATAAAAAACAGGTTGAGGCTGCAACAATGATCAATTTTTTCACCTATGACCTGCACTAAAATATGAGCAGTTATCAGAAACTTTAAAAGGATTAATATATACTGTAACTAATGCAGTTTCATTATTTAAATCTGTGTAGGTAAACAAAATAATGTTTTAGGAGCGAAAAAATATTATACAAAACTACTTGGTCAGGCATACTAAATTAGGCTTAAAAGTAATACACATTAAAACTACACACAACACACTTTAAAAAATACAAAAATAACCTACTAAACTAATCTATTAACTAAATTATTTAGCATTATTCTGCCACTCATCAGCTCATCTTGGTTGCTGGAAATGGGTCCAACCCCCACACTCGGTTCATCACCATCCTCTTGTTGCTCAGCCATATTATTAGGGGGAGGTAATTTAGCATCCAGTGCAATATTGTGCAGAACACAACATGCAATAGTTACCTCACTGGCAACACGAGGATGGTAATGGAGTGTACGATGCTTCAGCAAGCATCTCCAACGAGCCTTCAATACACCAAAACATCGTTCAATACAATTGCGTGCCTGTAAATGGCGTGTAGTGTACACCTCTGCTCGAGAACCTGGTTCGGCATTTAAAATTGGTGTCATCAGCCACGCTCTCTGTGGGTATCCAGAATCACCTTAAACAAATAATGTAGTTAAAGAGCTTTATAAATTATAACTCCAATATTTTTATGATAAATATGTAGAAGTAGGTAGGAATTAAATGATTTACCTAATAGCCACGTCAATTCACCATTTTCGTGAAGTCCACGCATGTATGGTTCCACTTCACTGGATGACCATATGAAGGAATCATGCGTGGCTCCACCATATTTTGCATTGACATTGATAATCTTTAAATTATCATCACATATCTGAAAAAAAAAATTTAAGTTATAAAAAATATTCTATTTGCAGTTGCTTTGTTATTTTGTTTTAATGAAACATGATTAAAAACAATGCTTACTAACTAATAATACATATGCAAAGAAAAATAGCTTACCATTTGCACATTTAAGGAATGGTATCCTTTTCTGTTAAAATAATTCTGTTCATCAATGTGGGGTTTTACAATTGATATGTGAGTGCAATCTATGCATCCAATTACCCCTGGCAATTGAAATTTCCTTTGAAATCTGTAATTAGGTACATTCACATTTTATAATCAAAGACAATTACCTACATATATTAAACATATAATACAATTGTTAAAAAGACTTTCAAATGAATTTGTCATAATATTTTGTAAACCTTTAAAACATTTAGAATTGAACAGAAACAAACATTTTGTGGTATAATAGAATTGTTTGTGACTACAATAGCAGCAACCTTCTTCAATGCAAAGGATTATGTTATTTATTAAAATTGTACAAAACATTGAAAGTTTTTTTTTTTTTATGTCAGAGCAAGCAACTTAAGCATAAGAAATAAACACTTGCAACATAAGAAGTGTTGCAGGTGCTTTGCCGGCCTTTTATGGACAAATAAGCTCTTTTCTTGAAGGCCCCAATGTCGTAGTTGTACATTGAAAGTTATAAATAAATTAATAAAAACACTTACTCTTGTCGAATTCTTGTTCTTTCTTGGTGTGTTTGAGGGAAAACTATCCATTTTTTCACTATCCGAGGACTGTTGAGTGCCTCCACAACTTGCCTAATGCATCTACTTGTAGTGCGTTGTGGCAAATGTTGTGTGACACCCACAATTCTCTGATAGGATCCCGTTGCGAAGAAACTCAGAGCGCAAAGAACCTACGAATATAAGTAGAATTAGGATACGTAATATAGGTACTTAGTAGATATGCACAACACATGCCTTTCATTGGGCATTTAAAATATCGGACATCACTAATAATTATAAACAATCGCAGTGAAGAAACTGTGGATTACCTTTACTTCCAAAGGAATTTCTTTAGTCCCCCGTATGTTTGTTTCGTTACGTAGGCTGCAGCAAAGCTCGCTAAAAGTTTTTTTATTTAACCTAAAACGCTCCTGAAACAATTGTTCCGGCATTTCATTGATTGTCTCTAAACTCGGTCTGGACGCATTTCTTTTTTGGCGCCTGAGCCAAAGTTCTTCATCGTGCGCAGCTTTTAAAAGTCTCAAAGCGTGCATTTTATGAAAACTAAAATTTTATAATCACTAAACACAACACGAAACTTCGACAGCTGATTATAAAATCGCCATTTTGTTTCGATTTCTACAAGATGCTATAGCGTACGCTAGTTATCGAACGCCCATTGGCGTAGTCTCCTGTCAAAAGTGCCACTTGGCTAAGCATTTGTATGGCGCCTGTCGTATGACTTAGGTACCTAACGTTTCGTCACGTTTCGTCTAATAGAATAGAAAAACATTGCCACTTGGCTACCAATTTTCGTTTCGTTACGCTGGGTCACGTGACGTATCTCCAGCTTATGTCAATCTCATACATTCGTTTATCTATTCTATCAAACGCAATGACTAAGGAATCCTATGGACAGGGCATATTGTTCTATACAAACAACTGATTATACAAATATCATGCATTTCGATACCGAAATAATAAAACTAATACTGTCTCTTTCTAACTAATGAATATTCTGATATGTGAAAAAATATGACTATACGTCAGTCAGTGCTAATTCTATACCGCTTGACATTTGAAGTTAGCTCAAATACCTACTGTGGCCGGTCGCCATTTTATGTTCTCGTTAATACGATGTACATGCTCTGTCATTGCTCCGTAGTAAACATTGAAAAATATTGAATATTTTTGTGATTGTGACAAACATTTGTGTCTAAAACATATAGAGTGGTCAAGGACAAATAGTGGCATAATGCCAAAGCGCAGTATTGTGAGATGTGGCTCCGGAAAGAATGAAAACCAGAAAAGTTTGTCTTTGCACCGGTATGTATACGTTTTGACTGAAATATTAGTTATTTCTTTGCTGATTTAGTTATTTTCATGTATATTGAATTAAGGAGTATTCACAGACTATGTTCAGTGCAAAATTGTTACCAAATATAGCTTTATTTTGTATATTTTCGTTCTAGTAAAATAATGAATTTGGGTGCTAGTGATGGCTTATAATATCGACATCAGCAAAATGTTCGATGATGACGTGCGTCTCCCAAGGCTGTGTCATTAATCTTAAGAATAGTTGCTTTGGTGAATACACTTCCAAAATAACAAATTAATTTTGCCAAGAGCAGCAGAAGGAAAAATAAAACACTTAAATTTACCTAATATGAATTTTAACTTAAGATTAATCGCTTTTATAGTACCTACTTTAATTAAAAATGTATTTATAAATAAGTCAGGTCAGGATTAAAATTATAATAACCTAAATATTCATTTTTTGAAGGTTACCAAGAAGTGAAAATAGAAAAGGAGAATGGTTAGAAGCAATTGAAACTGAAAATATCAAGCCAAATGTAAAGGATATATCATAGTACATTTCCCAGAAAGTGCTTTCAATAGAACAATGGATGTGATTAGTCTGCACGATGATGCTACACCAGTATGTCTGCCGCTGCATTCACACAGGGTGAGGTTTTTATCTGTAGACACGTGATGTCTTCCAATTTACTTTTGGTCTTTTTATTTAGATTTAGGGCTGTCATTTATAATCTAACGTTTCTCCTATTTTGAAGGAGGCCTGTGAACAAACTGAGATGGTTTTATATGATTTTTTGAGTACAAACTTGGGTGATATTTGGTTGTTGAAATGTTATTGACTGAGGGAAAGTGCAATTTACTTTAAATACATGGGGTGTTTTAAGTTATTTTTCTATTCTTTATAAATTTATATATATAAAGCATTTGAATGCCATAAAACCAAAAATATAAATTCAAATTCCGCTATTGTAAGCCCTAATGTTGATATTAATTTCAAACCATCAGCATTGCCCTTTTAATTAAAATGTATTGCATTTTAGTTTAAATGTAAAGTGAACAATGCTAGTTAATGTAAACTGTGACATTTCATTTCCAGGTACCAGTTGAGCCTCAAATCCCGAACTCAAAAATGAACAGAGTGAATCCGAGTGCATCCCAGGCTGCACAAAATAGTTTAGCTCTATAATTTTCTCTGTTATTAGGTATATATTATTGTTTTTTTGTCTTATTATTTATAAATAAATAAATTACTGTATATTGTGTTGTTCATCGTAATAAAATACTATTATATACCTGTATTATTATATATGTTGTTTCATTATATTACATTCCTCAAAACTGAAATTACCAAATTGTAAGTCTACCGTAATCCTTATATCGAAGTCAAAATTGAACTGGATTTATCAAATTATACAGCTATCTTGTCCTGCGAGGTTGCTGGTGTTTTACAAGTAACCCTGTATAGGTGTTACCGTCACGAGCAGCCATCGCCATACTTAATTTTATTAATTGGCATTGTCATTTTTTCCATTTGTAATTTTACGTCTATGTTTTGTACAATAAAGTTAAAATAAATAAAAAAGAGTGTGTGTTTATGTACACGCGTTAGAAGTTACTTCTTTGGCGTATGGACAAAATACTAGAATATACAACTTGAACATAGTTATCAATTTTCATACCACCTAGAACTTACTTCATGCTGTTAATTTTAGGTGTCGGTGTGCGCGCGCATCGTAAAAATTCACTCTCACTATTTTTCTCCACCGCGCCAAAACAAATACTTATAAATTCAAAATAAATATATTAATATTATTTTTATATCGATAAACATAATAATGTTTATCGATATATTCTCGGCACTAAACACCGCCATGTTTTGTTACAAGCATTATGGCGCCGGCCACACTTTTTTTGTAGGTATGTCACTTCCATGTGATTCCATATTCATTGATCAAACGTTACGCTAATTATAGAAAGCCACTTGGCTAGGGGGGCAGAGACGTTAGAGCGTTTTCACATTGTCCGGTCCGATATCGGATATCGGACGCCGATAGCCGATATCCGATATCGGAGGCTAAGTAAAATGTATGATTTACGTACCTGTCTTTCACATTGTCCAGTCCGATATCGGATATCGGAGCCAACACCGATATTCCCGTGAACTATCGGACGATAATGTTCAGTGTTACCAGCTCAATTTTCGAAAAGGTAGTATACCAACAGCAAAAAAAGCACTAGTTTGTGTATTTTCAGTCATTTCTAGGCGCTAAATGTAAAAAAAAATCCTTTCATTTACTTTAACCTCCTGAGACCCAGGATTTTTTTTTCTTTCTTTTTTAATAAAAATTAGCGGCATCTGTTCTAATGCAATTATAGATATTCAAAAAAATGAAAAAAAAAATCTTTCGTGGAAAACTTGGATTTTCTTTATGTCATTTATATATTACAGGGGGTCCCAGTTCCAAGTGTAATAAGTTTATGAAAATGAAGAAAAACTACATGTTTTTTTAGTTATTATATATTTTTAAACTTGAAACCTAATATTTATTATTCTATCTATTGTTCTGTATCTATTTTTTGTAACTTGGTTCAAAGATAGGTATTTTTAAGGGTGAGAAATAACCAGTTCAAGTATTTTGCACCGGCGCGGCGGTGTATTTATATTGTCACGTCCACCCCTAGGTCTTATTTCTAATCCATCCTCTTGGTCAGCCTCCTCTAATGCTTGGTCCACGTCATGTGCGTCCCCGAAATGGTCTGCCAACAACTGAAGATGACATACATAGTGACGATTCTGTTCTGACGTGACTCATACTCATTGGACGAATGGAAGAAGACTCATTTTCTGGTGTTTGGGTGGCTTCGTCGGTATCATTTGGGGGATTATCTTCATCTCAAACATTTATTTATTCAATTAGACTTTTCTAAAAGCACTTTTGAATCGTCATAACAGTATTAACATTTACCACCGATTCGGAAAGCAGTATCTATGGAGAAGAACCGGCAAGTAACTCCATAGGTCCATCATATAGGTCAATATTTGACTCATCCAGGTGTTGGTAGACCTCAGTATCTTATAATCCTTGAAAATTATAATAAAATCTGTACATATAGGTAATACATGTTTTGTAACCACCTTGTAACCAATACCAATTTGGCAAGAATTGAGACCAAATGTCTTACCAGTATGACATAAGAGAAAACATTCATATTTTTCACAAGTTTAAGATTTATCTTACAAAATAACTATTGCGGTTGCAGAAATAATATCTATTATAATTAGATATACAAAGATATACTGCAATATACTAATGGTTCCACTAAAAATGTAAGATTACTGACCACGTGTTTGCCGTCGCACAGCCACCGTCAACTTCGAAATGAGAATACTTCAAATCAGTGTCACTTATAAAACCAAAAACCGTTTAGTATAGCGGATGACATACCACTACATCGATTTGAGGTATTATTCCCGCATATACGCAAAAGATGGCGTTGAAATATTTTTTTATTGTTTATGTAATATATATATGACCGCAGGCCCCAGGAGGTTAAACCTTTTTATTAAGAAAACATTCATTTAAGTATTTAAAGGCATTAAAAATACGATTTATACGGGAGCTATTTTAATATCGTCCTATAATATACGGCAATTGGCTGAACTGAAGTAAACAAAAATATATTGTGTTCTTAAATTCAACCGTATCTTCGAAATATTAGTATCTTTTATCTTTATTTACTCATTCTGCCTCGCTCCTCCTCCTACTCGGACTACTGTTGTGCTGTAAGCTGTTTATTGTATTGTTGTCATTGAGTCACAGATTTAGTGCTTTGTTTTAGCGCCGATATCAAACCTGTATAATAAATAGCACATCTAAATAATATTAAGTAATTAATAATATCAAATCTTTTTTATATTTTACTTTTCCAGCTGTTTTTGAAGTCGGTTTCTTTATTGTAGTTATTTTTACTGTATGTACAACTACGATCTATCAGTTGATTTTTTTTAAATCAAACCCTTTTTATTGAAAAGAAAATTTACAATACGGCAATTTTGTTTAGTTTTCTCTAAAATTTCAGAATTAGAATGCGGCAACCCTTAGACTAAGGATTGGTCTCCGCGCGCGCGCTACGACTAGATACCGCTCCACCTAAAAACAATAGCTCCGTGAGTGCGGCAACTCAGTTCTGTAGTGTGTGTAAGGCAATTTGTAAGGACGCTAGTGTGTGTGAAGAATTGTACTGCCAGCTACATAAATTTTACCCCATAAATGGGAAATGGGCTATCTTGGAAAGAAGTTTGAAAAATATTTTCATTTCATTTTGGCCTTGCCGGGAATCGAACCCATGAACATGTGACTCAAATCCACTTGCGATGCCACTATACTATCACAAAGGTTTTTTAAAAGTAAAAAAGCAGTAATAAAAAAATAACATATGAGTCAGTTAAACAAGGTTAAACAGAAATAAATTATTGTTATTATCATTTTTTTTATAATATGCGTTAGTACCTAATAGTATTGAAAAAAAAAAAACATTATGAATAAAATAAGTTCAAATTAAAAGTGTGTTTTTGGGATATGCAGTACGGCAACACTAAATGGCGTCGTATTTTCGTAAACAACATTTTCAAAGTACAGGTGAAATATCGAATAATACGATTATTCCTGATGTTACGTGATCCCAGTGTCTTTCTTATTATTTGTTGTATTTTTTTTAAACAGTTTTATGGCACAAACAGGCATTTTACTTCAGGTTTTGTCCAAAATCTTTAGAAACTATCGGTACACCCTCTCCACACAATGCTCGTGACACGACTGGCTCGGGTACGCCGATTTCGGCGTACTTTTAGTTGCCGCATTTTTCGAGTACGCCGGCGGTATCTAGTCGTAGCGTGCGCGGAGACCAATCCATAATCTAAGGCGGCGACCCTAAATTTTGTCAAGAACGCGCGGCGACTATTGAGCTTGTTTACTATTTTGGTTGTCATGGCTATATTATTATTAGTCTGTGGTACTATGTACATTGCGGAATCTGTGACTGTGAATTAGTTTAGTTTAATTTATTTCTGTTTAAATATTTGCACCCCCAGATATTAGGTAGAATGTACATATTAGCACTATAAAATTGTAATAACAGCACCTACATTTGTAAATGTAATTTGAATTTGTATTTGCTAGTTTCGTCGCTTTAATACTGAGTTGAATTTTTTTTTTATTTTATTTGTATAAGAACATAACAGTCATACATGATTTAATATAAAAAAGTTCTAAAATTCACTACGACCACACAACATGTTCTAATAATAAAAAAAGAAAAACAGCATATAAAAAAACAAGCCTCACAATGAAATTGAATATTGAAACTAGATTCTGACTCTGCAGAGGGTACAAATCCATACTCCGCAGTCAGCAGATTAAACCGGTTTGAAAAACATCAGTTTATTTATTACTATTTATTTCATTTAAAATAAAGTTTATTTTTTGTAACACAAATGCATCCACTGTTTATTTTAATTCCCAATATATCTACTTTTCCAGTTTCTGGCAACACTCATGTTATCGGGACGATATTATCGGATAATGTGAAAGGGCAAATTGTGTCCGATATCGGATATCGGCTATCGGCTTCCGATATCCGATATCGGATCGGATAATGTGAAAACGCTCTTACTCTAAAAATCGAAATCTGACATCTAGAATCGAATGCATTGATTACTTGTGAATAAAAATCATCATAAATTAATAAATTCGATTGACAAATATTTCAAATCCGTATCGATTAATTCACTTTAATCGATGTTTTTAAGCAGGTTACCTCTCTTTGAAGATAAAATTGATAGACGTCAAATGTTGCCTATTAAATTGGCTCGACTATAATATTTCACTTGCATAAGTAAGTAATGCATTTACCAAAAATCGTAAATGATCGAAAACATGATTTTATACATCATTTTTATTTTAATACAGATTATAACACTTTTCGCTAAGGATGGTAACACTTATTTCTTGTGTCTATGGTCATTCGATGGATTTCAAAACGAACAATGTTGTTTATGAAAATTCAAAAAGTACGATACAATTGTGCGTTTGGTATAACAAAATATATAATGTAGTTCAGTAAGAGAGCGCTGTTAGCATAATGTTCAAGCATCAGCGTCCGCGCCCTTCAGCCTGAGGCGCGCGAAGTCTTCGAAGATTATGTCGTCGTCTTGTTCTTGGCCATTTTCGTTTCTGTAAACAAAATTCGATATTAGTTTACGTATAGTGTAAGTATAGTGAGGTCTTAGATTACAAAATAAAAGACAGATGGAGCGTTGCCGAACTAAACCGAATGATTTATCGTCATTTTCAATAAAGCTATGTGTGCTGTCATTTCGCCGCTGCACTGTACGTATACGGTGCTTCTGTGTGCGTGTAATGTTACCAGATATTGAAAAATTTCCCAAATTTTTCCCCGACTACGGAAAAAAGAGGGTTATGTTTTTCGAGTTTATGTATGTATGTATAATATTTCTTTGACACGCCCTGCAGTATAAACCGTTGGACCGATTTTGAGTTGTGAGGTTTCATTGCAATCATCTGAATTATTATGTTAGTGGCGGTAGTGACGTAGGCTATACATATACATAAATTAGCAGTCAAGTTTTAATTTTTCTTACCTTCTCGGTAACCTAGCAAAGATGCCAGTCTTGAACCGATGATTGATACATACCTATCACTAAACATAATATGTACAACACCTAATGTATTTAGCTCTAAGGTTAGGTTAAGTTTGATTGGATAAACGAATTTGAATTTGAATTTGAATTTTATTTTAATATAATTTCGGGTTAGTGATTTTTTTTTATAATATTACATAAAGTACCTGCCTACTAAAGTTATACATATATGGCCGAAATAATTGTTTTCAATTTTTAATTAAATAAATTACATAAAAAATGCCAGAAATAAAGGCCTAATACAAAAATATCGGTGTCAGGGCTTGGAATAATTATCTCTGCACTGTCGTTGTGTTTGACAGAATGAAAAATATGGCAAAACATTCTTGAATCAGCCTCTTAACCCGTGTAGCGTCCTACGCACAGCGGTTGTAGCGTAACTCAAATTGTACTGAGAGCGTCCTGCGCTGCAGCAAACGCTGTGCGTAACGCGGCCCGTGACATTGAAGGTCATCAGTAGAGACGTACAAGTGAATGTTTCCAGTATAAAAAATATTTCTCTATGCCTTAAACATTTATAATTCGAATCGACACGACTCCGAGACAGGAAATACAGACTAAAACCACAAAAAAAAAAAAAAAGTGAATCATTGATTGAGTTGCGTCATCGGCCATAGTTTGTACTTTGTAACGTTCGTCTTGTTCAACGAATATTTGGATTGTGAATTATGCCGAGAGGAATAATTAGATGAGTGATAATTGAGACGTATATTACTGGAAATTTTACGTAGAATACGTTTATGATATTGGTTTTAGGGATATTTGAAGAATACTCAGTGAAAAAGTGTCTCAACTTTTCAGTGCGGAAGACGCAAAATGGCGCTTTTTTTCTTGTTTGTGAATAATGGATATTTGTTATTATTCATAGTGAAATACGTTGTGTTAAATGTGTGAAAATATAAGTGAATGTATTTGGCAATCGTGTAGTGATATGAAAACGTGAATATGATCATTTGATGACTCACCATTATCATGTAAGTGTTAGTAGGTATGTAAGCAATTAAAATTAAAACAAAAGAAAATCAATTTTTTTATAATTTTATAGAAAAAATATATCGTCATGATTACATTTTTATGCTATAACTAGTTTCTTCCTCTTTCCAAAAATATATCATACATGGCATATAATTATAGAACAATAGGGAAAATAAAATTTTCAAACTCGGTAGTCATAAAAAAGCTAGATTTCGTAAACTACCTCGACATACTTGGGACGCATAACATCTGTGCGTAT
>NC_059542.1:11667500-11700000 GCF_905220415.1 Colias croceus | reverse complement strand
ATTAGGCCTTTATTTCTGGCATTTTTTATGTAATTTATTTAATTAAAAATTGAAAACAATTATTTCGGCCATATATGTATAACTTTAGTAGGCAGGTACTTTATGTAATATTATAAAAAAAAATCACTAACCCGAAATTATATTAAAATAAAATTCAAATTCAAATTCAAATTCGTTTATCCAATCAAACTTAACCTAACCTTAGAGCTAAATACATTAGGTGTTGTACATATTATGTTTAGTGATAGGTATGTATCAATCATCGGTTCAAGACTGGCATCTTTGCTAGGTTACCGAGAAGGTAAGAAAAATTAAAACTTGACTGCTAATTTATGTATATGTATAGCCTACGTCACTACCGCCACTAACATAATAATTCAGATGATTGCAATGAAACCTCACAACTCAAAATCGGTCCAACGGTTTATACTGCAGGGCGTGTCAAAGAAATATTATACATACATACATAAACTCGAAAAACATAACCCTCTTTTTTCCGTAGTCGGGGAAAAATTTGGGAAATTTTTCAATATCTGGTAACATTACACGCACACAGAAGCACCGTATACGTACAGTGCAGCGGCGAAATGACAGCACACATAGCTTTATTGAAAATGACGATAAATCATTCGGTTTAGTTCGGCAACGCTCCATCTGTCTTTTATTTTGTAATCTAAGACCTCACTATACTTACACTATACGTAAACTAATATCGAATTTTGTTTACAGAAACGAAAATGGCCAAGAACAAGACGACGACATAATCTTCGAAGACTTCGCGCGCCTCAGGCTGAAGGGCGCGGACGCTGATGCTTGAACATTATGCTAACAGCGCTCTCTTACTGAACTACATTATATATTTTGTTATACCAAACGCACAATTGTATCGTACTTTTTGAATTTTCATAAACAACATTGTTCGTTTTGAAATCCATCGAATGACCATAGACACAAGAAATAAGTGTTACCATCCTTAGCGAAAAGTGTTATAATCTGTATTAAAATAAAAATGATGTATAAAATCATGTTTTCGATCATTTACGATTTTTGGTAAATGCATTACTTACTTATGCAAGTGAAATATTATAGTCGAGCCAATTTAATAGGCAACATTTGACGTCTATCAATTTTATCTTCAAAGAGAGGTAACCTGCTTAAAAACATCGATTAAAGTGAATTAATCGATACGGATTTGAAATATTTGTCAATCGAATTTATTAATTTATGATGATTTTTATTCACAAGTAATCAATGCATTCGATTCTAGATGTCAGATTTCGATTTTTAGAGTAAGAGCGTTTTCACATTATCCGATCCGATATCGGATATCGGAAGCCGATAGCCGATATCCGATATCGGACACAATTTGCCCTTTCACATTATCCGATAATATCGTCCCGATAACATGAGTGTTGCCAGAAACTGGAAAAGTAGATATATTGGGAATTAAAATAAACAGTGGATGCATTTGTGTTACAAAAAATAAACTTTATTTTAAATGAAATAAATAGTAATAAATAAACTGATGTTTTTCAAACCGGTTTAATCTGCTGACTGCGGAGTATGGATTTGTACCCTCTGCAGAGTCAGAATCTAGTTTCAATATTCAATTTCATTGTGAGGCTTGTTTTTTTATATGCTGTTTTTCTTTTTTTATTATTAGAACATGTTGTGTGGTCGTAGTGAATTTTAGAACTTTTTTATATTAAATCATGTATGACTGTTATGTTCTTATACAAATAAAATAAAAAAAAAATTCAACTCAGTATTAAAGCGACGAAACTAGCAAATACAAATTCAAATTACATTTACAAATGTAGGTGCTGTTATTACAATTTTATAGTGCTAATATGTACATTCTACCTAATATCTGGGGGTGCAAATATTTAAACAGAAATAAATTAAACTAAACTAATTCACAGTCACAGATTCCGCAATGTACATAGTACCACAGACTAATAATAATATAGCCATGACAACCAAAATAGTAAACAAGCTCAATAGTCGCCGCGCGTTCTTGACAAAATTTAGGGTCGCCGCCTTAGATTATGGATTGGTCTCCGCGCACGCTACGACTAGATACCGCCGGCGTACTCGAAAAATGCGGCAACTAAAAGTACGCCGAAATCGGCGTACCCGAGCCAGTCGTGTCACGAGCATTGTGTGGAGAGGGTGTACCGATAGTTTCTAAAGATTTTGGACAAAACCTGAAGTAAAATGCCTGTTTGTGCCATAAAACTGTTTAAAAAAAATACAACAAATAATAAGAAAGACACTGGGATCACGTAACATCAGGAATAATCGTATTATTCGATATTTCACCTGTACTTTGAAAATGTTGTTTACGAAAATACGACGCCATTTAGTGTTGCCGTACTGCATATCCCAAAAACACACTTTTAATTTGAACTTATTTTATTCATAATGTTTTTTTTTTTTCAATACTATTAGGTACTAACGCATATTATAAAAAAAATGATAATAACAATAATTTATTTCTGTTTAACCTTGTTTAACTGACTCATATGTTATTTTTTTATTACTGCTTTTTTACTTTTAAAAAACCTTTGTGATAGTATAGTGGCATCGCAAGTGGATTTGAGTCACATGTTCATGGGTTCGATTCCCGGCAAGGCCAAAATGAAATGAAAATATTTTTCAAACTTCTTTCCAAGATAGCCCATTTCCCATTTATGGGGTAAAATTTATGTAGCTGGCAGTACAATTCTTCACACACACTAGCGTCCTTACAAATTGCCTTACACACACTACAGAACTGAGTTGCCGCACTCACGGAGCTATTGTTTTTAGGTGGAGCGGTATCTAGTCGTAGCGCGCGCGCGGAGACCAATCCTTAGTCTAAGGGTTGCCGCATTCTAATTCTGAAATTTTAGAGAAAACTAAACAAAATTGCCGTATTGTAAATTTTCTTTTCAATAAAAAGGGTTTGATTTAAAAAAAATCAACTGATAGATCGTAGTTGTACATACAGTAAAAATAACTACAATAAAGAAACCGACTTCAAAAACAGCTGGAAAAGTAAAATATAAAAAAGATTTGATATTATTAATTACTTAATATTATTTAGATGTGCTATTTATTATACAGGTTTGATATCGGCGCTAAAACAAAGCACTAAATCTGTGACTCAATGACAACAATACAATAAACAGCTTACAGCACAACAGTAGTCCGAGTAGGAGGAGGAGCGAGGCAGAATGAGTAAATAAAGATAAAAGATACTAATATTTCGAAGATACGGTTGAATTTAAGAACACAATATATTTTTGTTTACTTCAGTTCAGCCAATTGCCGTATATTATAGGACGATATTAAAATAGCTCCCGTATAAATCGTATTTTTAATGCCTTTAAATACTTAAATGAATGTTTTCTTAATAAAAAGGTTTAAAGTAAATGAAAGGATTTTTTTTTACATTTAGCGCCTAGAAATGACTGAAAATACACAAACTAGTGCTTTTTTTGCTGTTGGTATACTACCTTTTCGAAAATTGAGCTGGTAACACTGAACATTATCGTCCGATAGTTCACGGGAATATCGGTGTTGGCTCCGATATCCGATATCGGACTGGACAATGTGAAAGACAGGTACGTAAATCATACATTTTACTTAGCCTCCGATATCGGATATCGGCTATCGGCGTCCGATATCCGATATCGGACCGGACAATGTGAAAACGCTCTAACGTCTCTGCCCCCCTAGCCAAGTGGCTTTCTATAATTAGCGTAACGTTTGATCAATGAATATGGAATCACATGGAAGTGACATACCTACAAAAAAAGTGTGGCCGGCGCCATAATGCTTGTAACAAAACATGGCGGTGTTTAGTGCCGAGAATATATCGATAAACATTATTATGTTTATCGATATAAAAATAATATTAATATATTTATTTTGAATTTATAAGTATTTGTTTTGGCGCGGTGGAGAAAAATAGTGAGAGTGAATTTTTACGATGCGCGCGCACACCGACACCTAAAATTAACAGCATGAAGTAAGTTCTAGGTGGTATGAAAATTGATAACTATGTTCAAGTTGTATATTCTAGTATTTTGTCCATACGCCAAAGAAGTAACTTCTAACGCGTGTACATAAACACACACTCTTTTTTATTTATTTTAACTTTATTGTACAAAACATAGACGTAAAATTACAAATGGAAAAAATGACAATGCCAATTAATAAAATTAAGTATGGCGATGGCTGCTCGTGACGGTAACACCTATACAGGGTTACTTGTAAAACACCAGCAACCTCGCAGGACAAGATAGCTGTATAATTTGATAAATCCAGTTCAATTTTGACTTCGATATAAGGATTACGGTAGACTTACAATTTGGTAATTTCAGTTTTGAGGAATGTAATATAATGAAACAACATATATAATAATACAGGTATATAATAGTATTTTATTACGATGAACAACACAATATACAGTAATTTATTTATTTATAAATAATAAGACAAAAAAACAATAATATATACCTAATAACAGAGAAAATTATAGAGCTAAACTATTTTGTGCAGCCTGGGATGCACTCGGATTCACTCTGTTCATTTTTGAGTTCGGGATTTGAGGCTCAACTGGTACCTGGAAATGAAATGTCACAGTTTACATTAACTAGCATTGTTCACTTTACATTTAAACTAAAATGCAATACATTTTAATTAAAAGGGCAATGCTGATGGTTTGAAATTAATATCAACATTAGGGCTTACAATAGCGGAATTTGAATTTATATTTTTGGTTTTATGGCATTCAAATGCTTTATATATATAAATTTATAAAGAATAGAAAAATAACTTAAAACACCCCATGTATTTAAAGTAAATTGCACTTTCCCTCAGTCAATAACATTTCAACAACCAAATATCACCCAAGTTTGTACTCAAAAAATCATATAAAACCATCTCAGTTTGTTCACAGGCCTCCTTCAAAATAGGAGAAACGTTAGATTATAAATGACAGCCCTAAATCTAAATAAAAAGACCAAAAGTAAATTGGAAGACATCACGTGTCTACAGATAAAAACCTCACCCTGTGTGAATGCAGCGGCAGACATACTGGTGTAGCATCATCGTGCAGACTAATCACATCCATTGTTCTATTGAAAGCACTTTCTGGGAAATGTACTATGATATATCCTTTACATTTGGCTTGATATTTTCAGTTTCAATTGCTTCTAACCATTCTCCTTTTCTATTTTCACTTCTTGGTAACCTTCAAAAAATGAATATTTAGGTTATTATAATTTTAATCCTGACCTGACTTATTTATAAATACATTTTTAATTAAAGTACCTACTATAAAAGCGATTAATCTTACTTAAGTTAAAATTCATATTAGGTAAATTTAAGTGTTTTATTTTTCCTTCTGCTGCTCTTGGCAAAATTAATTTGTTATTTTGGAAGTGTATTCACCAAAGCAACTATTCTTAAGATTAATGACACAGCCTTGGGAGACGCACGTCATCATCGAACATTTTGCTGATGTCGATATTATAAGCCATCACTAGCACCCAAATTCATTATTTTACTAGAACGAAAATATACAAAATAAAGCTATATTTGGTAACAATTTTGCACTGAACATAGTCTGTGAATACTCCTTAATTCAATATACATGAAAATAACTAAATCAGCAAAGAAATAACTAATATTTCAGTCAAAACGTATACATACCGGTGCAAAGACAAACTTTTCTGGTTTTCATTCTTTCCGGAGCCACATCTCACAATACTGCGCTTTGGCATTATGCCACTATTTGGGTATTTCTTTAGAAATTTGCGGCACGAATTAAAGGAGGGGAGGGGAGGGAAAGGGAGGGGGGAGGTAAGGGGAGACCCCCTGTGAAGTGGGGGGGTGCGGAAACCCCCCCTTCTATTTTTTTTTATTTTTTTTCGAGTTTATATTTATAGTAGCTTACCGCCCGCGGTTTCGCCCGCTTTGTCTAAAACCTAATAAATTATATACTAAAATCCTCCTCTTGAATCACTCTATCTATTAAAAAAAACTGCATCAAAATCCGTTGCGTAGTTTTAAAGATTAAAAGCATACAAAGGGACATAGGGAAATAGGGACAGAAAAAGCGACTTTGTTTTATACTAGGTAGTGAAATGTAGTTAGAAATATATTGAAGATTATGGGCTTTCTTGACTGCTCCGGCGCTGCAGAACGTGGCGCTTGCCCCCATGTACCTCGTTGCAGGCAGGAGTCTTCACTCGCCTTCGTAGCTTCGGCTTTTTGGTCGCCTTTGGCGACCAGCCTCAGCCACTCCGGCTCACTTGACTCTGCCTGCTCCTCAGCACACGCGGGCGCCACGCTCCTCCGCGCCTCCGACTTTTTTAATACACTCTAGTGTATGACAGACAAGTACCACGTGGAATCGGGGTGGACAGATTCGGTTCTGTTACTGTACTAACAATTTGTGTTATTGCACACAAATTACATACAATAAAAAAAACATTTTTTTAATAATTATACATGTTTGATACAATTTACAAGGGCAATGAATGGACCAATTTTATTTTTTTCCAATCAGCGTCTCCACATATGATATTCTTTACTAATATCATCGAAGTTTGGGTGGTTATAGTTATCTTTTTAAAAAATTTCTTTACAACACACCACTGGGACTCAATTCTTTGAGTATGAGTTCCATCAGGGGCAACAAATGGGTTGTCTGGGTCTGAGTGATTAACTTTTTTATGAACATACCAATGTTGCCCCAATCATATACCTACTACTCGCCAATAATCCTTATGAATTGTTGTCCCTCAGCAACATGCTTTTGAATGAACTATAAAGGAACTATGGTTTTGAATGTACATTTTGACATTAATTTTTATCTCTTTCAAACACAATTCTTGTAGTTTTGTCAATGTAACTCAAACAATTTTGAACATAACCTCAAAGATTAAAATTAAGATTTCTCTGTAATTACACGTTTCCGCACGAAAAGCCGCTAATGTATGTTTCAGGGCATTATTATCGATCGGAAAAAATTAAAATCACGCCGAAATTCGTGCCGCAAATTTCTAAAGTCAACCCACTATTTGTCCTTGACCACTCTATATGTTTTAGACACAAATGTTTGTCACAATCACAAAAATATTCAATATTTTTCAATGTTTACTACGGAGCAATGACAGAGCATGTACATCGTATTAACGAGAACATAAAATGGCGACCGGCCACAGTAGGTATTTGAGCCAGTGTGACCAGATTCAGTATTTTAATACTTTTTCAGTATATTTTATCGATTTTTCCGAACATCAGTATATTTTCAGGTATATTGCTGGAAGTAAGTATTTTTGGGTATATTTTGGTTGAGGTTATGGCAACACCGTCGTGAGTGATCGTCTTTGCGACAATTTTTGCGGAATTCCCCGGAACGCGAACATTGGGGACTTTTCCGGATTTATACATGTTATCTATGAGCAAAGATGAGTAAGTTACAGATATGACAAGAAAGACGGCCGTCGCCGGTGTTGAAGAATTGTCATACTACCTATACAATTATCAATCAATACAGGTATAAAACAGAGTTGCAGAATGTATGTTCGCCTAAAACTTTACAACTGCTGGACCGATTTTAATGTGGTTTGCACCATTAGATAGAGCGTAATTTCCAGATTGCATACATTTTGTGTTTCATGAATATCAGTTTACTCGGACGAATTCGGGACGGACCGCTAGTTTATCTATAATTTTCAAATCAACGTCTAGTTTTTAAGTTTTCAGTTGGATGAATAGGTAGTAGTTAAACATATAAGATATTTTATAATAAAATCGTCTAATACGGTTGAAGTGAAATGATTGTCTCTTCTACACTCGACTTAATCTTCGAGGACTTTCTTTCGATAATTCGGGAATTTCCCCAAAATAGGAGATGTTTTTGTCATCATAATATAAATAGCACGCGATTTTCGTTGTTTTTAACATTATTTTATTGTGAGGATGAATAAATAAAACGTGTTAAGAAAATCAGTATTTTTATTGGTATATCTGTCCTATGAAAGTCGGTATATTTCAGTATTTTTTTGAGGTGCCTCGGTATTTTTGTAAAATTTAATCTGGTCACACTGATTTGAGCTAACTTCAAATGTCAAGCGGTATAGAATTAGCACTGACTGACGTATAGTCATATTTTTTCACATATCAGAATATTCATTAGTTAGAAAGAGACAGTATTAGTTTTATTATTTCGGTATCGAAATGCATGATATTTGTATAATCAGTTGTTTGTATAGAACAATATGCCCTGTCCATAGGATTCCTTAGTCATTGCGTTTGATGTGCGTTTGATAGAATAGATAAACGAATGTATGAGATTGACATAAGCTGGAGATACGTCACGTGACCCAGCGTAACGAAACGAAAATTGGTAGCCAAGTGGCAATGTTTTTCTATTCTATTAGACGAAACGTGACGAAACGTTAGGTACCTAAGTCATACGACAGGCGCCATACAAATGCTTAGCCAAGTGGCACTTTTGACAGGAGACTACGCCAATGGGCGTTCGATAACTAGCGTACGCTATAACATCTTGTAGAAATCGAAACAAAATGGCGATTTTATAATCAGCTGTCGAAGTTTCGTGTTGTGTTTAGTGATTATAAAATTTTAGTTTTCATAAAATGCACGCTTTGAGACTTTTAAAAGCTGCGCACGATGAAGAACTTTGGCTCAGGCGCCAAAAAAGAAATGCGTCCAGACCGAGTTTAGAGACAATCAATGAAATGCCGGAACAATTGTTTCAGGAGCGTTTTAGGTTAAATAAAAAAACTTTTAGCGAGCTTTGCTGCAGCCTACGTAACGAAACAAACATACGGGGGACTAAAGAAATTCCTTTGGAAGTAAAGGTAATCCACAGTTTCTTCACTGCGATTGTTTATAATTATTAGTGATGTCCGATATTTTAAATGCCCAATGAAAGGCATGTGTTGTGCATATCTACTAAGTACCTATATTACGTATCCTAATTCTACTTATATTCGTAGGTTCTTTGCGCTCTGAGTTTCTTCGCAACGGGATCCTATCAGAGAATTGTGGGTGTCACACAACATTTGCCACAACGCACTACAAGTAGATGCATTAGGCAAGTTGTGGAGGCACTCAACAGTCCTCGGATAGTGAAAAAATGGATAGTTTTCCCTCAAACACACCAAGAAAGAACAAGAATTCGACAAGAGTAAGTGTTTTTATTAATTTATTTATAACTTTCAATGTACAACTACGACATTGGGGCCTTCAAGAAAAGAGCTTATTTGTCCATAAAAGGCCGGCAAAGCACCTGCAACACTTCTTATGTTGCAAGTGTTTATTTCTTATGCTTAAGTTGCTTGCTCTGACATAAAAAAAAAAAAAACTTTCAATGTTTTGTACAATTTTAATAAATAACATAATCCTTTGCATTGAAGAAGGTTGCTGCTATTGTAGTCACAAACAATTCTATTATACCACAAAATGTTTGTTTCTGTTCAATTCTAAATGTTTTAAAGGTTTACAAAATATTATGACAAATTCATTTGAAAGTCTTTTTAACAATTGTATTATATGTTTAATATATGTAGGTAATTGTCTTTGATTATAAAATGTGAATGTACCTAATTACAGATTTCAAAGGAAATTTCAATTGCCAGGGGTAATTGGATGCATAGATTGCACTCACATATCAATTGTAAAACCCCACATTGATGAACAGAATTATTTTAACAGAAAAGGATACCATTCCTTAAATGTGCAAATGGTAAGCTATTTTTCTTTGCATATGTATTATTAGTTAGTAAGCATTGTTTTTATTCATGTTTCATTAAAACAAAATAACAAAGCAACTGCAAATAGAATATTTTTTATAACTTAATTTTTTTTTTTCAGATATGTGATGATAATTTAAAGATTATCAATGTCAATGCAAAATATGGTGGAGCCACGCATGATTCCTTCATATGGTCATCCAGTGAAGTGGAACCATACATGCGTGGACTTCACGAAAATGGTGAATTGACGTGGCTATTAGGTAAATCATTTAATTCCTACCTACTTCTACATATTTATCATAAAAATATTGGAGTTATAATTTATAAAGCTCTTTAACTACATTATTTGTTTAAGGTGATTCTGGATACCCACAGAGAGCGTGGCTGATGACACCAATTTTAAATGCCGAACCAGGTTCTCGAGCAGAGGTGTACACTACACGCCATTTACAGGCACGCAATTGTATTGAACGATGTTTTGGTGTATTGAAGGCTCGTTGGAGATGCTTGCTGAAGCATCGTACACTCCATTACCATCCTCGTGTTGCCAGTGAGGTAACTATTGCATGTTGTGTTCTGCACAATATTGCACTGGATGCTAAATTACCTCCCCCTAATAATATGGCTGAGCAACAAGAGGATGGTGATGAACCGAGTGTGGGGGTTGGACCCATTTCCAGCAACCAAGATGAGCTGATGAGTGGCAGAATAATGCTAAATAATTTAGTTAATAGATTAGTTTAGTAGGTTATTTTTGTATTTTTGTATTTTTTAAAGTGTGTTGTGTGTAGTTTTAATGTGTATTACTTTTAAGCCTAATTTAGTATGCCTGACCAAGTAGTTTTGTATAATATTTTTTCGCTCCTAAAACATTATTTTGTTTACCTACACAGATTTAAATAATGAAACTGCATTAGTTACAGTATATATTAATCCTTTTAAAGTTTCTGATAACTGCTCATATTTTAGTGCAGGTCATAGGTGAAAAAATTGATCATTGTTGCAGCCTCAACCTGTTTTTTATATTTTTAAGTTTGTAATTTTTATTATTGTATTTTTTGTTAGTATTTAAAAAAGTGTGTACTGAATTAATGGTGGTATAAACTACTTAACTAATTAAGTAATAAAATATACTATTATTATGTATATATATGTTTTATTTAATATTCTTAAAACTAAAACAAACACTTAAAACAAATTAAGTACATATAAATCCTATAAAATTTAAAGATTAAAAAGTAAAACAACTAAAGACAGAGGACAGAAAATACTGTACTTAAACTATTAAATTAAAATATTAAAATCTAAAACAAACACTTAAAATAAATTAAGTACATATAAATCCTATTAAATTTAAAGATATATATAATAATAGTTTAAAAAAAACTAAAAAACACGCTTTTTGCAAATTGAAAAATGGAATAATTTTATCAAATTAGTGTATTGTCATCGGTCCTCAATAAATCTACAAAGTTTGAACGAAATCTGGCCGTTTAAAGTGGGTCAAAATCGCGCCCAAAGAAGTCGGTTACAAACAAACATTCAAACATACAGGTGAAGCTAATAAAAAGCGTGTAAAAAGTAAAACAACTAAAGACTGAGGACAGAAAATACTGTACTTAAACTATTAAATTAAAATCTAAAACAAGCACTTAAAAAAAATAAAAAGAAAGGCACTAAATAATACACTTAAAACCCTATGAAAAAAAAAATTAAGATGCGGGCCCTTGAGGCAATATCTCGAGCAACCTTTGCCCGATAACAGCTATTTGCTGCATCACCCTAGTTTGCTCGCGATTTGCCTCAACCTTTAGCGACTCCAGCCGCAGTCGCTCCATTTCTCTTTGGTGGAAAAGTTCCTCACGCTCCCTCTCACGTTCATGGAGAAGCTTTTCCCTTTCCCTTTCTCGCTCATGGGAAAGCTTCTCTCGCGTCTCCTCCAGTGCAAGGCGTCGTTGTTCAACCGCCACAAATTCTGTAGCGGCCCGGTCAAATGGCGTTAAGCCGCGATTCCTGCGAGCTCTCTGCATCCCATGTCGCGGCGAGGCAGTCGCAGATCGCGGTGACGCCGAAGACCGTCGACCAGTGGGACGCGGAGGAGAACGCGGTAGAGGGGGCGGCGGACGTACTGGTGGTGGTGGTGGTGAGGGCTGTGGGTCTAGCAGTAGCGGTGATGCTGGCAATGTTGGAACACTTGCTGTTGAGTAATGAAAATAATGTTAAGGAGGCAAATATAATTCTGACTTCCACTTATATTATAAATTAGAAATGTTCATCCATTCCATCTGTTGAATAATATTCTCTAGGATACAAGCAAAGACTAATTTATTCAAGTCATTTAATGAATTATGTTCAATTATTATCGATTAAACTATATTATGACGATTGAAAACAGCTCCTAGAAGAAGGCTAATTTAATAAGTAAATAGAGTTTAATAAAACTTACTATTATAATTAAAATTCTCTAAGCCTACAGGAATTTCAATTTCCACATCTTCAGGAATGGGTTCTTCCCTTGGTACTGGTGGCGCCTGAAAAATATTTATTTTTATCAATATATTAGTTATTTATAACTTTTATCATATACTCTTAACACTTACAAATGTTACGATTAGGAATTGTTAGCTAAGTATTTTGTATAATTGATATAGATTTATAAAGAATAAAATATAATTAAAAGATATTTAATGTTCTCATCAACATTAACTATCTATTAATTATATTGTGATGGAATTACATTTTCAAACACTAGCTGTGCTCCGTAGTTTTACCTGCAGTGCTCTGCTCCTGTTGGTCTTAGCGAGATGATATATAGCCTATAACCTTCCTCGATAAGTGGGCTATCTAAAATCGAAAGAAATTTTCAAATCGGACCAGTATTTCCCGAGATTAGCGTGTTCAATTAAACAAACAAACTCTTCAGCTTTATTATATTAGTATAGATTTTCAAGCTGTTTATTTGTTTTATTTATTTAATACAATTCATTTTACACAAGTTGAAAGAGGCTTATATGTAATCTCTTTCAAAATAAATATCTATTATTGGCCATGCAAGTTACAGAGGAATTGGTGTGATACGTAAAGTTGCTATAATATAATAGTACTAACATTAACCTTTTGAACGCCAATGACATCTATAGATGCCATGCGCAATCGTGCCCTGTGCGCCAACGACACCTATACATGCCAAGAAACAGATCATAGATAAATACAAAATAAACATATTAAACCTTTACTTTTACGTGTTTTATTTATACAGTTTATGAACTGAATCCCCAGTTATTACATAAATATACACAGTAAACAAAATTGCCAAGTAGTTATTCAAATATTTGATGACAAAAAATAACTTAATTAATGGCTAAAACAGCATGTTCTCTCGCGCCAATGACATGTATACGTGCCTACTAGTGATGTAGTGTAATATTCAAGTAACTTCATTAAAATTTCAGCGAAATTACTCTAATTCGCTTAATTTTTGTAATAACTACAAAAAAAATATATAAGCTTAGTCACTGAGAAAAAAGGTAAATACTACATTCTTTGGTATAATACCATATTGTCTATATTGTGGATATTGTTGATTTGAATATTTTCCTTTTCGCCAATCATGCGCATCCCTAGCACAGTATCGATATGCAATCCCTTCTGCGCCATTGACATGAATAGATGTCGGACTGGTGACGTCGTAAGCGCGTGCCGTGTTGTTAAGTGCGGAAAGTTGTAAAAATATTTTATCGAGAAGGTATCTACCAATATTATAATCAAATAAGTACAAGGCTATTAATGAGCATAATAATTATATAGATAGGTAGGTAAATACAAGGCTGTTAATGAACATAATGATTATATACAATTGTTGATTTTTTATTATTTTTTATTTTATCGTCATAAACACAATGTATGCGTTCTAGCATAATATTTATTGTCCATGTAATGATAAAAATTCGCTTAGGTCCAAAATGTATAAATATCTCTAAAAATCTGTAGGTACTTACCTATTTAGCAGTTTTCAAAATTTATTACCTAATAAGTCTAATCAGTGCCTTTATTAGAATATTCTTATGATACAAATTGTCGCTATGTCATATCAAAATATGGTAATTGACCTAAATAGGTACCTACATATAATTAGTATTTGTAATAACTCAAGTATTAAACCAAATGATTGGAAAATAAATATGTAGTTTTAATGCAATTCCCTTTATTTAAAGGTAATAGTTGTTTTGATATTTACAAATAAACACTCCACAATAATACCTATAGTTCATATAAACTTAATAAATAAACTCGATAAGTTATAATAATATACAGCTACACATCCCTAATCAGAAGCGAGAGATTATAAAAAAAAGGATGGTTGCCCGCGCCATTGGCATGTATACATGCCAATGGGGCGTAACTGATAGAGAATAGTGCTGTAACTTGCTGCAATTTTATATGTATTTTTGTATCTCAAAAGGTTGATTTTTTTTGTTGATAGTTGCTATAAATGTGGTCTTAAGTTTTTACAGTAGGAGATGAGGTTAAATGAATATTATTTTTGTGTTATAAGCTGTTTATTCAAATATTCAGACGTGAATTATTATGTTTATCGATAACATTTTGGACTCCCTACTATTTTCAAGGTTATCTCATTGAATTTGTGGCTTGGCGTGGAGGGCACGGCGATGCGTTTTTGCTCTGGCGGTCAAAAGGTTAAAGCCATGCTCTTGTATGCCAGCTTGACCAAGAACAGCAGTCTCTCCCAGTATGGCACAGACTCGGTCTTCCAAAACTGTTAGAGACAGCCTGCTGCTTGGACCACCACCAGTACCATTTGTGTGGTTGGAAATCAACATTTTCTTTTTTTTTGTTTTAGTCTTCCAATCTGCCCAGACCTTTAGGTTTACATGTTGTGAGTTAAAGCGGTGCATGAAAAGGGCAATAGCAAAATAAATGAATATATTAAAATATACAGCTATGTTAACAAGATGCAAGTAAATAGCAAAACAATTGAGAGTTTGCAATATACACTTAGGTTAACAACATGCAAGTTAATAGCAAAACAATTGAGAGTTTGCAATATACACTTAGGTTAACAAGATGCAAGTGAATAGCAAAACAATTGAGAGTTTGCAATGTACACTTAGGTTAACAAGATGCAAGTTAATAGCAAAACAATTGAGAGTTTGAAATATACAGCTAGGTTAACAAGATGCAAGTTCAAACTTACTTTCTTCCACTTCTCTTGTGATTTGTGAACCCCACCACCAACTGAATTAAGTAATAATGTGAGCCTTGCCCACATTTGGTCGGCTTTTAGTCGACCCTGAGGTCCCCGCTGTGGTCGAGAGAGGTCACCATACCTATGGGTAACACACACCAATGAAGCACTTGGTATTAATGATTTCATTGTTTATTATAAAAATATTGAAGCAAGTTTGGAATCAAAACTGTATTTTTTTAATAGTACCTTTCCATGAATTCTATAAGAGCAGAAAATTGCTCCTGGCTGGCGCGCAGTCTCTCCATTTCTAAACTAGAAAAATAAGTACACATAAATAAATTAAATTTAAACCTTGAAGACATTATATCTTTTTATGCCTCATTGCAAATGCAAAATTAACTTATCTCTATTTGTATTTTTATAATTTAAAGCACAACCTGTATTTTTTAGTTCACTTCAAAAATTTTTTGACTTTTTACTTTTTCCGTTTTCGGAATTCGGCAGTTTAATTTGAATATTTCAAGAATATTTTTCAACATTACTAATGTCAAACTGAATGACAGTTGACAGTTTGACGTACGCTGACTGACGTTAGAATTCGAAGCCATAGACATTAGCGTACGATCCAATAGAATAAGCGTTCGCCAAGTTCTAATCCACTTGGCTACCTGTCGTTTATCGTATTCGATAAAGTAGCCTACTCACGATTCAATTTCAGTAACAATCTGCTGACACAATCTGCAGTGAGCTGACAGATTGTGTCGTGAATAGTATAGTTGAGGGCACGTTGGGGGCGTAACCCAACATGTTGCGTATTGGATCGGCGCGGAAGCAACCCGACAAATTGTCTCAGCAGATTGTGTGCGTGTTGAAACGTGAGTATTGTGATTGCTCCAATCTCGGCTCAATCGCGCTGCCGCGTTAATCGCAAAATGGCGGTTTTGAAATAAACGCGGGAAAGACATTTTTACATATTTGAGGAAGATGTTTATATTTTATACTTTATAGCCCTTGAAATCTATCAATAAAATTGGAAAAAATTCAAGCTTTACAAAGATAATTATCTTATATTTCATAAATTAGTATATCCATTAATAATGCGTATTATTGCGTTGAGGTTTAGCATCAGGCCAGGCATCAACGTGACGTGCACACGTTGTGGCAAGCAATCGCGGAATGAAATTGTATCAGCAGATTGAGGGTTGGATGAATCGTGAGTAGAGAACGCTCAATCGCGACTTCAACAAATTGTGTCAGCAGATTGTGGGTTGTGTTGAACCGTGAGTAGGGCCTGTAAGGCGTCAACGTTTGTAGAAAGAGAAACGCTATAAATCGTATGCCACTTGGCTAGGGGGGCTGGTAATTTTAATATGTTCTATGAATAGGGCCGTAATAGGAGAAGATATAACCTAATACAGAGTTACCTGGAAATAACTACCACCGTAATAGGAAAACTACTCCTTTTTTTTAACCGACTTCAAAAAAAAGGAGGAGACGAAAGGAGGAAACGAGAGCGCGGAACGAGCGACAAAGAAGCACAATCGGACGTTGTCACGTTCAATTATCGTCAGTAAACCGACTTTACAGACAACCAATTTTTTTTTTTTTTTTTTATGTATGTACACCGATTACTCCGAGGTTTCTGAACCGATTTACGTGATTCTTTTTTTGTTCGATGCGGGATGGTGTCGAATTGGTCCCATAAAAATTTTATTCGGATAGGCCCAGTAAGTTTTTATTTTATGAGCATTTTTGTCTGCATTTGTAAATGTTGCGAGTGCAAGTTTAAAGTCGGTTGTTTTTAACGCAGTTATCATTATAATCCTAATTCGGACCCATCAAAAATTCGATAAACAAGAGAATGTAAATGCTTTATCAAACGATAACAGTTTTTTGGCTCATAGAGCAGGCTCCAAGGAGATGTTCGTTTGCATAAATAGCGGACCTAAATCTGACTTCTGATATATATTGTATAGATCCCAGACATCCTATAGACAGATGTTGCCAACCAGTTTTGTGGTCCCCTTCCCCGCACCCCGGTTATTAAATATGGCATACAAAGAAAAAAATAAACATTTCCAAAACATGCCGCGTGGGGTATCAAATGAAAGAGCTTATTGAGTAGATCACGAATATATAGCATACTATAACATTTCTTACACTTTCTCTAAGATTTTTTAGAAAATTTACGAAAATGGTCCATTTTTGAGTTAACTTTAAACCACTATAGATTGAAAACTCATGAATATATTTTTTAAATTATTATTTTAAATAATTAACAATAGTCCATTGTTTACGATTCAATAGTTCGTACAGTGAAATAGTTGCATGGGGGAGTGGGGGGGAGCATTCAAAGATGGCGAGTATATTTTCAAGTTTATGCCAGAAATAAAGGCCTAATACAAAAATATCGGTGTCAGGGCTTGGAATAATTATCTCTGCACTGTCGTTGTGTTTGACAGAATGAAAAATATGGCAGAACATTCTTGAATCAGCCTCTTAACCCGTGTAGCGTCCTACGCACAGCCAGAGGCGGCTCGCCCTAAGGAGCGCTGGTGCAGTGAACTCCCATAAATAATTATAATAAAATCATACTCCTTAATTTCATTATTAATATTAATTATTACTATTTAAAATCAATCGTAATCGTAAAAAACTACTGGCAATACCAATGAATATATCCATCATTCCATCATTCCATACACCTGACACCTGTAGGTATAATACTGTATTATAAAACGCGCGTAGCGGAGCGCTCACGATTGCGCTCCAATGAAAAAATATTCAGTACATTTTCTAATACGAAATCCAATAGGAGTGAAAGAGATAGTTTTGTCAGAGCCCTGCGCGTAAAACAGAAGATTTTCTATGAAAAAATAGCAAAATTCGGAGCGCCGCTCCCGCAAACGTTGCCGGTTCGTTTTTACCGCGCGCCCGTACACAAGACAGCGATTGCGCGACGTTGCCACTCAAAATAATATAAACAAACACTATAGTCAACTTGCACGCGCGCGAATGTACCTATAATCGGGAATTTTCGAATTAAAATCATAAGATACGTGTTGATTGTTGAAATAGCCTGTAGTTATCAGTATTACTTGTGAGTGTTAAAATGGACAATTATAATGTGGCGTTCATTAAAAAGTGTGTTAAAACGTTACAAATTCGGCTTGAATTGAAAGCTAAGGGACCGCCACGACCTGAACTTGACCTTACGCAAAAATGTACGACAAAAACGAAAACATATACGCGTGTGTTTAAATCCGAACAATAGGTATGTGAAAACACCGTGGTTGTGTGGTTGTGATGAACATGAAAGCAACAAAATATTTTGTTTTCCGTGTCTTTTATTTGAAGCGGGCGCGGCCGACGGAGGTGAGAGTGCTTGGACTGAAACGGGCGTTGACGACTTAGCTCATCTTTCAATCAAGATGAAAAAACATTCACAATCTCGGTAGGTACCATTTGTTGAATGAACTGCAATTGGCGTCTATCGAACGACAAGACATTCGTAAAGCATTAGATTCCGCGTACCGAAAGTCAATACGCGAGTTCAATGACCGTGTCGATGAAAACAGACATATTTTACGAAGGTTAATAGATTGTGTCAAGTTATAGATATTTTTGCACACCAAAAAGAAAGACGTATGCATTTCCTTTATAAGTAATTTTTTAATTAAATTGTACTGCTTTAACATCATGTATTTTCAGTGTTTTATTTCAAGTGAACACCCATAAAATTTTGTCACGAGCCGCCTCTGCGCACAGCGGTTGTAGCGTAACTCAAATTGTACTGAGAGCGTCCTGCGCTGACAAACGCAGTGCGTAACGCGGCCCGTGACATTGAAGGTCATAGACGTACAAGTGAATGTTTCCAGTATAAAAAATATTTCTCTATGCCTTAAACATTTATAATTCAAATCGACACGACTCCGAGACAGGAAATACCGTAGACAGAGTAACTAATAGACCCAATGACGATACCTTTCTCACTTACACAAGAAAGAGAGCGAAAATACCATAACAAATGCATAAGACAAAGACACAAATACCCAATTTTTTGTCCCTTAGTGTGTAACCTGTTTTTCAAGATCCGCAACTTGAGTTGCGAAACAAACTTTGACAGTTCGTGCCTTCATCGTGCTTGGTGTTCGAATTTTGGATATTATTTAGTAAAAAATCGATACGAGTACATTGAAAAGACGGTGAAATTATCTTAATATAGACATCGAAGTAAATAGAATGGTGCGTTGTCGTGTTATTGCATGTATAAGCGATAGTGAGAAGAAAATTGCCGGTGTGTCTTTTCACGCGTAAGTACGACTTTATTGTCCTTATTTATAGTTTCTCAGTGATGATTATTTATATTTTAGCCTAAAGTAACAACAAGTCGCGTTAAAACAAGGAAAATATTAGCGTAATACCGATTTTTACATTCAATAACCTATAAACATCAACAAGTAAGTGTTGCCAGTGTCGGGAAAAATAATACCCCGATCATCAATAAAAAAATATTGATTTGACAATATGGCGAAACTCGAAAGTAAATGAATATGAAATCCCATAATAACCCAGTGTTTCGGGAAGACTTCGGCATCGAAAACATATTTTAATTTATTATTTCTCATAGTAATAATTGTGATTGACATAAAATTACACTTATAATTTTAGAGAACCTGAACTACCTGCGAGCATTAATTATTATTAACCTATGTATATCGATTTGTTTCCAGATGATCCAGACCTACGTAATTAATGGATCGAAATGGTAGAAAAGATTGGATTCTCACAAAATATTGTAAAATATGAACAAGCCAATGAAAAAGTAAGAAATGTGTTTCGTCATCAATAATCAATCTGCTTATATTTTTTGTATCTACTAAATTGATTATAAAGACAAAAGAAAAATCTCATAACTGGTTTTATTTAATTGCTCCTAAAAATATTTACCCTTTCCAAAACATCCGGGAGCTCGGATACTGTGGCAACATTCAACTTATACATTGACAAACTATCTTTGTCTCAGTCGCGGTTACAGAGTACCTTTGTCTATTAGTTTCTCAGTCTACGGGAAATACAGACTAAAACCACAAAAAAAAAAAAAAAGTGAATCATTGATTGAGTTGCGTCATCGGCCATAGTTTGTACTTTGTAACGTTCGTCTTGTTCAACGAATATTTGGATTGTGAATTATGCCGAGAGGAATAATTAGATGAGTGATAATTGAGACGTATATTACTGGAAATTTTACGTAGAATACGTTTATGATATTGGTTTTAGGGATATTTGAAGAATACTCAGTGAAAAAGTGTCTCAACTTTTCAGTGCGGAAGACGCAAAATGGCGCTTTTTTTCTTGTTTGTGAATAATGGATATTTGTTATTATTCATAGTGAAATACGTTGTGTTAAATGTGTGAAAATATAAGTGAATGTATTTGGCAATCGTGTAGTGATATGAAAACGTGAATATGATCATTTGATGACTCACCATTATCATGTAAGTGTTAGTAGGTATGTAAGCAATTAAAATTAAAACAAAAGAAAATCAATTTTTTTATAATTTTATAGAAAAAATATATCGTCATGATTACATTTTTATGCTATAACTAGTTTCTTCCTCTTTCCAAAAATATATCATACATGGCATATAATTATAGAACAATAGGGTAAATAAAATTTTCAAACTCGGTAGTCATAAAAAAGCTAGATTTCGTAAACTACCTCGACATACTTGGGACGCATAACATCTGTGCGTATGACGCTAGACGGGTTAACTTCACAGAGCAAGTAATAGGTATAGGAAGAGACGGCACTCAGTACTTCGATTTCGAGCTCACGCACACATATGCATGTATTACTTAGGTTAAGTCTTATATACCAACCTATGAAAAGTTCACGTCAAAAATGATCCACATTGCTGCCAACATTTAAAAGTTGAAGTTGCTAGTGATGTCTCTTTGAGTACATATTATCGATAAAACTTCATATCGATATCGATAAAATTTTCGATGCTGGGTAACATCACTACTAATTCTCATCCTTATTCAAATTTATAGGAAATTAAAAATAAAACACCAACAATGTAGATCAATAAGTTTATTATAATATAATAATAATTACCTATATCTAACATTTTTATATAATATTAAAACTCACTATTATCAGCAAAAATGGATAATTCCATTTGAATTTTGAATTTTACTGAATATCTTTATTTAGGCATGTAGGACTTAATTCGGCTTAAATATTATGTGAATACAACTAGATTCACATTTTATACTTTTCCTTGAAATATTTTGCGGGATTTCTATTTTAAAATCTCATTCTAAATTTCCAATATATCGTTGCCGTTCGGATCGCCATATTGGAATTGTAAGAAGTTGTTGTTTTCTCTGGACAAAACAATAATAATATTATCTCCTCTCCAATTGATTCTACAGCCAGAACATGACGTAATAGAGAAGTTTTCTCGTAAAAATTATTATTTTTTATATCTTCCTTTAATAGAACAGTCATTGGGTATATATTGCAAATACTTAGTCACAAATCACATTAATAATTATTATCAATTATTATCTACACAAAGATTTTAACATTGTTTACACATAACACTTTTTCTTCTTCTTTCACTTTTGGCAGAAATATAACAAATTAAAAAATTCAATGTACTGTACATTAACTGAGTAAATAAGTAAGAAAATCTACGATATACGAAGAACAGATTTTGTTTATCTTCCACCAAAACAATTAATAAAACGCCATTTTGAATTCAAATTTCAAACAACAAATCAACATCAAGAGGTTGTCTATGCTTAAGTCTTAACCATTGACAAGAAATCGAAGAAAGAAAGAAATAATTTATTAATGTATTAGCTTAAAATTAAAATATACAAAAATAAGGTTTAAAAAAAAATAAGAAATAATAATAAATAATTAAAACTAAAAAATTAAATCTAATATTAAATGATTACATCGGAGGGGCCAACATTAGAAATGTTTTTATTTTTTCTAAAAGTTGGCAGAACAGACTCTCCCTTAGGTCTTTGAAAAGTACAAAATAATTTGAACTGTATGTCAATTGAATGAAGTTTAAAATTGCTTGATAATGGAAGCCTAACCAAAACGATGTTCTTAAGGACGCGTTTACGAATCTGACAAAAATAAGCAGTTTTTCGGTACATTTTGCGACAAAATAATACAAAACCAAATTAAACTAATAATTACTATAGATAGATTAATCCTTAACCCTCAATTCACTAGGTGAAATTTGCTAACATAAACAGCTTCCATGAGTCCACTGGACTCATATATTTTCTTGGCGTGTTTTTTTCAAATAAAACTCTTTTTTTTATTAAGTTTTTTTATTATTATTTTTAAATGTTTATTAAGGCACTACAAAAAAATAATAAAACTGGATAAACTTCTGAAATACTCTTAAAAAATAAAAAAAAACTTATTCTAATAGTCTTAGAAAACAGAGTTATTTTCAAAGCCCTACAATAATGGCAAATATTTTTAACTAATGGCTCTTTTTAATTTTATAAGACTTCTAAAGGAATGCAAAACCGAAAATAAACAACAAAAATGTACGCTTCTATACAAAAAAATAAAACGTGCAATGGGGTATTGCCACCGATTGCAGGCAGCGACGGCATGCCATTTTTGAGCAACTCAAACATACAGGCTTCAGACATCTAGTGCCTGAATGTGCAGTCTTTGTTCTCTTTTTGTAATTACATGGATAACAATGCTTTCTTTCTGTCCTAGATAGCTTGTCTTCGGTTTCAGAGTGGCTCGCATCTTCATCATTCATAATTTGTGTGATCCATGATTCCAAAACAGAATCTGCCTGGTCTTCATTCATATTTACAACTTTATGTTGTTTTAGATCCATTTTACAAACCTACAACAACAACAAATATTAAAATACATATTTTTATATCATTAATACGACAAATAAGCAACATTTAAGAATCGTAACAAATAAATAAAATATTACTTAATTCACTAGTATGAGTCCATGGGACTCACTCGACGTAATAACTTACCTATTACGCAGCGCAGGCGCACGTCCTCTCGCTACCGCGGTGCCCACGTCACTGCAGGAAGGTACTGAGACGGTGGAGGAAATAAGTCACCAGGGGAAAAAAATATAATAGTTTGAAAGTTCGATGTGAGTCCAATGGACTCAGGTAGTGAATTAAGGGTTAATCTTTAAATGGTAGCAATTTTTTAGTCGAAAATTTTGGTTTATAATATTATCTAATATATAAAAATCAATGCCACTTTTCGTTGTAATTCCATAACTCGAGAACGGCTGAACCGATTTCGATAATTCTTTTTTTATTATATTCCTTGAAGTACGAGGATGGTTCTTATGTAGAGAAAACGTTAATATGTACCACGGGCGAAGCCGGGGCGGACCGCTAGTAAAAAATATTTTCCGTTGCACAAACACAAAATTGACAATATCATGCTGAATAAAGGAACATTTTTCATGTATTTAATAAAATAAATTTAATGATTTAAAAATATTTTAAGTAAGCAGACATGTCCAACTCAAAAAGGTAGCAAAGAAAACTATCAAAATGTTACAAATAGGCTGAGAAATCAAACCTTATTTTTTCACATATTTAGTTGTAACGCGTGATACTTATTGGATTGAAATAAGGGTTATTTTACTGGCTCATCTTGATTTATTGCACAAAAATTTGTAATGAAATATTTTAGTCTGCGCTCGGCCGCCGTTGTGAGTGGACACTGTGACGCTTGTAAGCAGCTCCTCGTTTACGAAAAGATCACTGTACGAATACAAAATATTTGACCTAATAAACTTGATCCTTCACGCATTCATTTTATTTATAGATTTTATACTTATGGGATTATAAATTTCATATTTAGTTTCTGACTTGATGGAGTGACCTGAAGGTGTACTTCGAAGACTGCTACTGGAACTAATAAACGATTAGAGCTAGGTGTGCCGAGTTTGGGCTCATTTTGTTAGTTATGTTGAGACCTTACCTCCAGACTTGATGGAGTGACCTGCAGGTGTACTTCGAAGACGGCTACTGGAACTAATAGACGAGTAGAGCTAGGTATGCCGAGTTTGGGCTCGTTTTGTTAGTTACATTGAGACCATACCTCCAGACTTGATGGAGTGACCTGAAGGTGTACTTCGAAGACTGCTACTGGAACTAATAAACGATTAGAGCTAGGTGTGTCGAGTTTGGGCTCATTTTGTTAGTTATGTTGAGACCTTACCTCCGGATTTGATGGAGTGTCCTGAAGGTGTACTTCGAAGACTGCTACTGGAACTAATAGACGAGTAGAGACTAGGTGTGCCGAGTTTGGGCTCGTTTTGTTAGTTATGTTGAGACCTTACCACCGGACTTAATGGAGTGACCTGCAGGTGTACTTCGAAGACTGCTACTGGAACTATTAGACGAGTAGAGCTAGGTGTGCCGAGTTTGGGTTCATTTTGTTAGTTATGTTGAGACCTTACCACCGGACTTGATGGAGTGACCTGCAGGTGTACTTCGAAGACTTCTACTGGAACTAATAGACGGTTAGAGCTAGGTGTGCCGAGTTTGGGCTCATTTTGTTAGTTATATTGAGACCTTACCTCCGGACTTGATGGAGTGACCTGCAGGTGTACTTCGAAGACTGCTACTGGAACTAATAAACGATTAGAGCTAGGTGTGTCGAGTTTGGGCTCATTTTGTTAGTTATGTTGAGACCTTACCTCCGGATTTGATGGAGTGTCCTGAAGGTGTACTTCGAAGACTGCTACTGGAACTAATAGACGAGTAGAGACTAGGTGTGCCGAGTTTGGGCTCGTTTTGTTAGTTATGTTGAGACCTTACCACCGGACTTAATGGAGTGACCTGCAGGTGTACTTCGAAGACTGCTACTGGAACTAATAAACGATTAGAGCTAGGTGTGTCGAGTTTGGGCTCATTTTGTTAGTTATGTTGAGACCTTACCTCCGGATTTGATGGAGTGTCCTGAAGGTGTACTTCGAAGACTGCTACTGGAACTAATAGACGAGTAGAGACTAGGTGTGCCGAGTTTGGGCTCGTTTTGTTAGTTATGTTGAGACCTTACCACCGGACTTAATGGAGTGACCTGCAGGTGTACTTCGAAGACTGCTACTGGAACTATTAGACGAGTAGAGCTAGGTGTGCCGAGTTTGGGTTCATTTTGTTAGTTATGTTGAGACCTTACCACCGGACTTGATGGAGTGACCTGCAGGTGTACTTCGAAGACTTCTACTGGAACTAATAGACGGTTAGAGCTAGGTGTGCCGAGTTTGGGCTCATTTTGTTAGTTATATTGAGACCTTACCTCCGGACTTGATGGAGTGACCTGCAGGTGTACTTCGAAGACTGCTACTGGAACTAATAGACGAGTAGAGCTAGGTGTGCCGAGTTTGGGCTCATTTTGTTAGTTATGTTGAGACCTTACCTCCGGACTTGATGGAGTGACCTGCAGGTGTACTTCGAAGACTGCTACTGGAACTAATAAACGATTAGAGCTAGGTGTGTCGAGTTTGGGCTCATTTTGTTAGTTATGTTGAGACCTTACCTCCGGATTTGATGGAGTGTCCTGAAGGTGTACTTCGAAGACTGCTACTGGAACTAATAGACGAGTAGAGACTAGGTGTGCCGAGTTTGGGCTCGTTTTGTTAGTTATGTTGAGACCTTACCACCGGACTTGATGGAGTGACCTGCAGGTGTACTTCGAAGACGGCTACTGGAACTAATAGACGAGTAGAGCTAGGTGTGCCGAGTTTGGGCTCATTTTGTTAGTTATGTTGAGACCTTACCTCCAGACTTGATGGAGTGACCTGAAGGTGTACTTCGAAGACTGCTACTGGAACTAATAAACGATTAGAGCTAGGTGTGTCGAGTTTGGGCTCATTTTGTTAGTTATGTTGAGACCTTACCTCCGGATTTGATGGAGTGTCCTGAAGGTGTACTTCGAAGACTGCTACTGGAACTAATAGACGAGTAGAGACTAGGTGTGCCGAGTTTGGGCTCGTTTTGTTAGTTATGTTGAGACCTTACCACCGGACTTAATGGAGTGACCTGCAGGTGTACTTCGAAGACTGCTACTGGAACTATTAGACGAGTAGAGCTAGGTGTGCCGAGTTTGGGTTCATTTTGTTAGTTATGTTGAGACCTTACCACCGGACTTGATGGAGTGACCTGCAGGTGTACTTCGAAGACTGCTACTGGAACTAATAGACGGTTAGAGCTAGGTGTGCCGAGTTTGGGCTCATTTTGTTAGTTATGTTGAGACCTTACCTCCGGACTTGATGGAGTGACCTGCAGGTGTACTTCGAAGACTGCTACTGGAACTAATAAACGATTAGAGCTAGGTGTGTCGAGTTTGGGCTCATTTTGTTAGTTATGTTGAGACCTTACCTCCGGATTTGATGGAGTGTCCTGAAGGTGTACTTCGAAGACTGCTACTGGAACTAATAGACGAGTAGAGACTAGGTGTGCCGAGTTTGGGCTCGTTTTGTTAGTTATGTTGAGACCTTACCACCGGACTTAATGGAGTGACCTGCAGGTGTACTTCGAAGACTGCTACTGGAACTAATAAACGATTAGAGCTAGGTGTGTCGAGTTTGGGCTCATTTTGTTAGTTATGTTGAGACCTTACCTCCGGATTTGATGGAGTGTCCTGAAGGTGTACTTCGAAGACTGCTACTGGAACTAATAGACGAGTAGAGACTAGGTGTGCCGAGTTTGGGCTCGTTTTGTTAGTTATGTTGAGACCTTACCACCGGACTTAATGGAGTGACCTGCAGGTGTACTTCGAAGACTGCTACTGGAACTATTGGACGAGTAGAGCTAGGTGTGCCGAGTTTGGGTTCATTTTGTTAGTTATGTTGAGACCTTACCACCGGACTTGATGGAGTGACCTGCAGGTGTACTTCGAAGACTTCTACTGGAACTAATAGACGGTTAGAGCTAGGTGTGCCGAGTTTGGGCTCATTTTGTTAGTTATATTGAGACCTTACCTCCGGACTTGATGGAGTGTCCTGAAGGTGTACTTCGAAGACTGCTACTGGAACTAATAGACGAGTAGAGCTAGGTGTGCCGAGTTTGGGCTCATTTTGTTAGTTATGTTGAGACCTTACCTCCGGACTTGATGGAGTGACCTGCAGGTGTACTTCGAAGACTGCTACTGGAACTAATAAACGATTAGAGCTAGGTGTGTCGAGTTTGGGCTCATTTTGTTAGTTATGTTGAGACCTTACCTCCGGATTTGATGGAGTGTCCTGAAGGTGTACTTCGAAGACTGCTACTGGAACTAATAGACGAGTAGAGACTAGGTGTGCCGAGTTTGGGCTCGTTTTGTTAGTTATGTTGAGACCTTACCACCGGACTTGATGGAGTGACCTGCAGGTGTACTTCGAAGACTGCTACTGGAACTAATAAACGATTAGAGCTAGGTGTGTCGAGTTTGGGCTCATTTTGTTAGTTATGTTGAGACCTTACCTCCGGATTTGATGGAGTGTCCTGAAGGTGTACTTCGAAGACTGCTACTGGAACTAATAGACGAGTAGAGACTAGGTGTGCCGAGTTTGGGCTCGTTTTGTTAGTTATGTTGAGACCTTACCACCGGACTTAATGGAGTGACCTGCAGGTGTACTTCGAAGACTGCTACTGGAACTATTAGACGAGTAGAGCTAGGTGTGCCGAGTTTGGGTTCATTTTGTTAGTTATGTTGAGACCTTACCACCGGACTTGATGGAGTGACCTGCAGGTGTACTTCGAAGACTTCTACTGGAACTAATAGACGGTTAGAGCTAGGTGTGCCGAGTTTGGGCTCATTTTGTTAGTTATATTGAGACCTTACCTCCGGACTTGATGGAGTGTCCTGAAGGTGTACTTCGAAGACTGCTACTGGAACTAATAGACGAGTAGAGCTAGGTGTGCCGAGTTTGGGCTCATTTTGTTAGTTATGTTGAGACCTTACCTCCGGACTTGATGGAGTGACCTGCAGGTGTACTTCGAAGACTGCTACTGGAACTAATAAACGATTAGAGCTAGGTGTATCGAGTTTGGGTTCATTTTGTTAGTTATGTTGAGACCTTACCTCCGGATTTGATGGAGTGTCCTGAAGGTGTACTTCGAAGACTGCTACTGGAACTATTAGACGAGTAGAGCTAGGTGTGCCGAGTTTGGGTTCATTTTGTTAGTTATGTTGAGACCTTACCACCGGACTTGATGGAGTGACCTGCAGGTGTACTTCGAAGACTTCTACTGGAACTAATAGACGGTTAGAGCTAGGTGTGCCGAGTTTGGGCTCATTTTGTTAGTTATATTGAGACCTTACCTCCGGACTTGATGGAGTGACCTGCAGGTGTACTTCGAAGACTGCTACTGGAACTAATAAACGATTAGAGCTAGGTGTGTCGAGTTTGGGCTCATTTTGTTAGTTATGTTGAGACCTTACCTCCGGATTTGATGGAGTGTCCTGAAGGTGTACTTCGAAGACTGCTACTGGAACTAATAGACGAGTAGAGACTAGGTGTGCCGAGTTTGGGCTCGTTTTGTTAGTTATGTTGAGACCTTACCACCGGACTTAATGGAGTGACCTGCAGGTGTACTTCGAAGACTGCTACTGGAACTAATAAACGATTAGAGCTAGGTGTGTCGAGTTTGGGCTCATTTTGTTAGTTATGTTGAGACCTTACCTCCGGATTTGATGGAGTGTCCTGAAGGTGTACTTCGAAGACTGCTACTGGAACTAATAGACGAGTAGAGACTAGGTGTGCCGAGTTTGGGCTCGTTTTGTTAGTTATGTTGAGACCTTACCACCGGACTTAATGGAGTGACCTGCAGGTGTACTTCGAAGACTGCTACTGGAACTATTGGACGAGTAGAGCTAGGTGTGCCGAGTTTGGGTTCATTTTGTTAGTTATGTTGAGACCTTACCACCGGACTTGATGGAGTGACCTGTAGGTGTACTTCGAAGACTGCTACTGGAACTAATAGACGGTTAGAGCTAGGTGTGCCGAGTTTGGGCTCATTTTGTTAGTTATATTGAGACCTTACCTCCGGACTTGATGGAGTGTCCTGAAGGTGTACTTCGAAGACTGCTACTGGAACTAATAGACGAGTAGAGCTAGGTGTGCCGAGTTTGGGCTCATTTTGTTAGTTATGTTGAGACCTTACCTCCGGACTTGATGGAGTGACCTGCAGGTGTACTTCGAAGACTGCTACTGGAACTAATAAACGATTAGAGCTAGGTGTGTCGAGTTTGGGCTCATTTTGTTAGTTATGTTGAGACCTTACCTCCGGATTTGATGGAGTGTCCTGAAGGTGTACTTCGAAGACTGCTACTGGAACTAATAGACGAGTAGAGACTAGGTGTGCCGAGTTTGGGCTCGTTTTGTTAGTTATGTTGAGACCTTACCACCGGACTTAATGGAGTGACCTGCAGGTGTACTTCGAAGACTGCTACTGGAACTAATAAACGATTAGAGCTAGGTGTGTCGAGTTTGGGCTCATTTTGTTAGTTATGTTGAGACCTTACCTCCGGACTTGATGGAGTGTCCTGAAGGTGTACTTCGAAGACTGCTACTGGAACTAATAGACGAGTAGAGACTAGGTGTGCCGAGTTTGGGCTCGTTTTGTTAGTTATGTTGAGACCTTACCACCGGACTTAATGGAGTGACCTGCAGGTGTACTTCGAAGACTGCTACTGGAACTAATAGACGAGTAGAGCTAGGTGTGCCGAGTTTGGGTTCATTTTGTTAGTTATGTTGAGACCTTACCTCCGGACTTGATGGAGTGACCTGCAGGTGTACTTCGAAGACTTCTACTGGAACTAATAGACGGTTAGAGCTAGGTGTGCCGAGTTTGGGCTCATTTTGTTAGTTATATTGAGACCTTACCTCCGGACTTGATGGAGTGTCCTGAAGGTGTACTTCGAAGACTGCTACTGGAACTAATAGACGAGTAGAGCTAGGTGTGCCGAGTTTGGGCTCATTTTGTTAGTTATGTTGAGACCTTACCTCCGGACTTGATGGAGTGACCTGCAGGTGTACTTCGAAGACTGCTACTGGAACTAATAAACGATTAGAGCTAGGTGTGCCGAGTTTGGGTTCATTTTGTTAGTTATGTTGAGACCTTACCTCCGGACTTGATGGAGTGTCCTGAAGGTGTACTTCGAAGACTGCTACTGGAACTAATAGACGAGTAGAGCTAGGTGTGCCGAGTTTGGGCTCGTTTTGTTAGTTATGATGAGACCTTACCTCCGGACTTGATGGAGTGACCTGAAGGTGTACTTCGAAGACTGCTACTGGAACTAATAGACGAGTAGAGCTAGGTGAGGCGAGTTTGGGCTTGTTTTGTCTTCGAAGTACACCTTCAGGACACTTCATCAAGTCCGGAGGTAAGGTCGCCCTCTTTTGTCGTTGTTGTTGTTGTTGTTTGTTGTTGTTGTTGTTGTTGTTGTTTATAATTTATTTAATATGGACCACGAAATTTATAATCATGAATTATTTTTGACGACTGCACGCCGTAACTGCACGCGTGCAAAGTTTTTTGACTTGACCTTGAAAACACGAGGCGTTAGTCGCGCGCGGCGTATGTTTGTATGTATGTATTATGTATGTATGTATGTACATATGCCGTGCGTGATACGTGAATAGTATCTGAAAAAAATAAACAAGCAGAAACATCGTAGCCGGGATGCGAGACAATCGGTGCGCGAGGCTAGCGAAGACGGGGGGGCGTTGCGCGTGGGCAGCGAGACATTTGTACGTACGTATGTGTATGTATCATTATTTCGTCGCTGTTGTACCGCGTCGCCCGTGTGCTCTGCGCTCTCCTCGTTGCCGCCGTTCGCGTGTCGGTGTGGGGTTGGTGTTTGGTGGTGAGTCTGTGACAGAGTTGTAGAGTAGTGTGTTAGTTCTATGAAATAATAAAAGACCCCCAAAGATGATGATATTGTAAAAGCGTTTGTGCATACGGCGCGATACAGTTTTTAATCTTTAGTGGTGGTAGTAGTAGTAGTAGTAGTAGTTAGTAGTAGTAGTAGAAGAAGTAGAAATTAGTAACTGTAGTAACATTGCGTCTGCCGACGGTTTGATAGATTGTCAGTTTCGTAGATTGTATTTTATATGTGTAGTGTAATAAATAATATTACGCATCTTGATACACTCTCGGAGCGCAGACCGTGAAAAATATACGACTACTATTGAACGGCAGTATAAAATTTTTTATTGCTCACATCGCACACGTTTGTGATGTACCAATGGGCTTTTATCAGATGTTTATATGTGGTCGCAATTTTCGATCCTTCCACTCTCCGTGCGTAGATTGATCGTTTGCGTCATAAAAGTTGACCGATATTAAAATTTTTCCTTCGCTTGATGCGAATGGGAATTGTTAAGGGGTGTCTCGTTAAGATGATACTTTCAACGATTTAACTGACTGTGTTCAGATTTATCCACGTGTGCGCGCGCGCGTGTGTGAATAGTGTGCGTGTGACGGTCGCCGCCGTTGCATATCATGTTATTTAAACACGCCGCGCGCATATGTATGTATATAGAGAAGCGAACGTCGCGGCGGCATCGTCGTGTCACGTTTGAGGCTCTAGCGGAAGCTTTAGTTAGCTCCCTGGTTGATCCTGCCAGTAGTTATATGCTTGTCTCAAAGATTAAGCCATGCATGTCTCAGTGCAAGCCGTATTAAGGCGATACCGCGAATGGCTCAATATATCAGTTTTGGTTCCTTAGATCTTACTCAGTTACTTGGATAACTGTGGTAATTCTAGAGCTAATACATGCAATCAGAACTCTGACCAGTGATGGAATGAGTGCTTTTATTAGATCAAAACCAATCGACGGAGGGCCTGGCGTCTGAAGTCGTTAATTTTGATGAATCTGGATAACTTTTGCCGATCGCATGGTCCAGTACCGGCGACGCATCTTTCAAATGTCTGCCTTATCAACTTTCGATGGTAGTTTCTGCGACTACCATGGTTGTCACGGGTAACGGGGAATCAGGGTTCGATTCCGGAGAGGGAGCCTGAGAAACGGCTACCACATCCAAGGAAGGCAGCAGGCGCGCAAATTACCCACTCCCGGCACGGGGAGGTAGTGACGAAAAATAACGATACGGGACTCTTACGAGGCCTCGTAATCGGAATGAGTACACTTTAAATATTTTAACGAGGAACAATTGGAGGGCAAGTCTGGTGCCAGCAGCCGCGGTAATTCCAGCTCCAATAGCGTATACTAAAATTGTTGCGGTTAAAAAGCTCGTAGTTGCATTTGTGCGCCGCGCTGTCGGTGCACCGCATCCGCGGTGATACTGACACGTTTGCGGAGCATATCGTCGGTGAGCCGGTCGTTAAAAGCCGGTTCAATATCAAAATCCTATCGCGGTGCTCTTCAGTGAGTGTCGAGGTGGGCCGACAATTTTACTTTGAACAAATTAGAGTGCTCAAAGCGGGCTCAAAATGCCGCTTGAATATTTCGTG
>NC_059542.1:11640000-11657500 GCF_905220415.1 Colias croceus | reverse complement strand
TTTTGTTATACCAAACGCACAATTGTATCGTACTTTTTGAATTTTCATAAACAACATTGTTCGTTTTGAAATCCATCGAATGACCATAGACACAAGAAATAAGTGTTACCATCCTTAGCGAAAAGTGTTATAATCTGTATTAAAATAAAAATGATGTATAAAATCATGTTTTCGATCATTTACGATTTTTGGTAAATGCATTACTTACTTATGCAAGTGAAATATTATAGTCGAGCCAATTTAATAGGCAACATTTGACGTCTATCAATTTTATCTTCAAAGAGAGGTAACCTGCTTAAAAACATCGATTAAAGTGAATTAATCGATACGGATTTGAAATATTTGTCAATCGAATTTATTAATTTATGATGATTTTTATTCACAAGTAATCAATGCATTCGATTCTAGATGTCAGATTTCGATTTTTAGAGTAAGAGCGTTTTCACATTATCCGATCCGATATCGGATATCGGAAGCCGATAGCCGATATCCGATATCGGACACAATTTGCCCTTTCACATTATCCGATAATATCGTCCCGATAACATGAGTGTTGCCAGAAACTGGAAAAGTAGATATATTGGGAATTAAAATAAACAGTGGATGCATTTGTGTTACAAAAAATAAACTTTATTTTAAATGAAATAAATAGTAATAAATAAACTGATGTTTTTCAAACCGGTTTAATCTGCTGACTGCGGAGTATGGATTTGTACCCTCTGCAGAGTCAGAATCTAGTTTCAATATTCAATTTCATTGTGAGGCTTGTTTTTTTATATGCTGTTTTTCTTTTTTTATTATTAGAACATGTTGTGTGGTCGTAGTGAATTTTAGAACTTTTTTATATTAAATCATGTATGACTGTTATGTTCTTATACAAATAAAATAAAAAAAAAATTCAACTCAGTATTAAAGCGACGAAACTAGCAAATACAAATTCAAATTACATTTACAAATGTAGGTGCTGTTATTACAATTTTATAGTGCTAATATGTACATTCTACCTAATATCTGGGGGTGCAAATATTTAAACAGAAATAAATTAAACTAAACTAATTCACAGTCACAGATTCCGCAATGTACATAGTACCACAGACTAATAATAATATAGCCATGACAACCAAAATAGTAAACAAGCTCAATAGTCGCCGCGCGTTCTTGACAAAATTTAGGGTCGCCGCCTTAGATTATGGATTGGTCTCCGCGCACGCTACGACTAGATACCGCCGGCGTACTCGAAAAATGCGGCAACTAAAAGTACGCCGAAATCGGCGTACCCGAGCCAGTCGTGTCACGAGCATTGTGTGGAGAGGGTGTACCGATAGTTTCTAAAGATTTTGGACAAAACCTGAAGTAAAATGCCTGTTTGTGCCATAAAACTGTTTAAAAAAAATACAACAAATAATAAGAAAGACACTGGGATCACGTAACATCAGGAATAATCGTATTATTCGATATTTCACCTGTACTTTGAAAATGTTGTTTACGAAAATACGACGCCATTTAGTGTTGCCGTACTGCATATCCCAAAAACACACTTTTAATTTGAACTTATTTTATTCATAATGTTTTTTTTTTTTCAATACTATTAGGTACTAACGCATATTATAAAAAAAATGATAATAACAATAATTTATTTCTGTTTAACCTTGTTTAACTGACTCATATGTTATTTTTTTATTACTGCTTTTTTACTTTTAAAAAACCTTTGTGATAGTATAGTGGCATCGCAAGTGGATTTGAGTCACATGTTCATGGGTTCGATTCCCGGCAAGGCCAAAATGAAATGAAAATATTTTTCAAACTTCTTTCCAAGATAGCCCATTTCCCATTTATGGGGTAAAATTTATGTAGCTGGCAGTACAATTCTTCACACACACTAGCGTCCTTACAAATTGCCTTACACACACTACAGAACTGAGTTGCCGCACTCACGGAGCTATTGTTTTTAGGTGGAGCGGTATCTAGTCGTAGCGCGCGCGCGGAGACCAATCCTTAGTCTAAGGGTTGCCGCATTCTAATTCTGAAATTTTAGAGAAAACTAAACAAAATTGCCGTATTGTAAATTTTCTTTTCAATAAAAAGGGTTTGATTTAAAAAAAATCAACTGATAGATCGTAGTTGTACATACAGTAAAAATAACTACAATAAAGAAACCGACTTCAAAAACAGCTGGAAAAGTAAAATATAAAAAAGATTTGATATTATTAATTACTTAATATTATTTAGATGTGCTATTTATTATACAGGTTTGATATCGGCGCTAAAACAAAGCACTAAATCTGTGACTCAATGACAACAATACAATAAACAGCTTACAGCACAACAGTAGTCCGAGTAGGAGGAGGAGCGAGGCAGAATGAGTAAATAAAGATAAAAGATACTAATATTTCGAAGATACGGTTGAATTTAAGAACACAATATATTTTTGTTTACTTCAGTTCAGCCAATTGCCGTATATTATAGGACGATATTAAAATAGCTCCCGTATAAATCGTATTTTTAATGCCTTTAAATACTTAAATGAATGTTTTCTTAATAAAAAGGTTTAAAGTAAATGAAAGGATTTTTTTTTACATTTAGCGCCTAGAAATGACTGAAAATACACAAACTAGTGCTTTTTTTGCTGTTGGTATACTACCTTTTCGAAAATTGAGCTGGTAACACTGAACATTATCGTCCGATAGTTCACGGGAATATCGGTGTTGGCTCCGATATCCGATATCGGACTGGACAATGTGAAAGACAGGTACGTAAATCATACATTTTACTTAGCCTCCGATATCGGATATCGGCTATCGGCGTCCGATATCCGATATCGGACCGGACAATGTGAAAACGCTCTAACGTCTCTGCCCCCCTAGCCAAGTGGCTTTCTATAATTAGCGTAACGTTTGATCAATGAATATGGAATCACATGGAAGTGACATACCTACAAAAAAAGTGTGGCCGGCGCCATAATGCTTGTAACAAAACATGGCGGTGTTTAGTGCCGAGAATATATCGATAAACATTATTATGTTTATCGATATAAAAATAATATTAATATATTTATTTTGAATTTATAAGTATTTGTTTTGGCGCGGTGGAGAAAAATAGTGAGAGTGAATTTTTACGATGCGCGCGCACACCGACACCTAAAATTAACAGCATGAAGTAAGTTCTAGGTGGTATGAAAATTGATAACTATGTTCAAGTTGTATATTCTAGTATTTTGTCCATACGCCAAAGAAGTAACTTCTAACGCGTGTACATAAACACACACTCTTTTTTATTTATTTTAACTTTATTGTACAAAACATAGACGTAAAATTACAAATGGAAAAAATGACAATGCCAATTAATAAAATTAAGTATGGCGATGGCTGCTCGTGACGGTAACACCTATACAGGGTTACTTGTAAAACACCAGCAACCTCGCAGGACAAGATAGCTGTATAATTTGATAAATCCAGTTCAATTTTGACTTCGATATAAGGATTACGGTAGACTTACAATTTGGTAATTTCAGTTTTGAGGAATGTAATATAATGAAACAACATATATAATAATACAGGTATATAATAGTATTTTATTACGATGAACAACACAATATACAGTAATTTATTTATTTATAAATAATAAGACAAAAAAACAATAATATATACCTAATAACAGAGAAAATTATAGAGCTAAACTATTTTGTGCAGCCTGGGATGCACTCGGATTCACTCTGTTCATTTTTGAGTTCGGGATTTGAGGCTCAACTGGTACCTGGAAATGAAATGTCACAGTTTACATTAACTAGCATTGTTCACTTTACATTTAAACTAAAATGCAATACATTTTAATTAAAAGGGCAATGCTGATGGTTTGAAATTAATATCAACATTAGGGCTTACAATAGCGGAATTTGAATTTATATTTTTGGTTTTATGGCATTCAAATGCTTTATATATATAAATTTATAAAGAATAGAAAAATAACTTAAAACACCCCATGTATTTAAAGTAAATTGCACTTTCCCTCAGTCAATAACATTTCAACAACCAAATATCACCCAAGTTTGTACTCAAAAAATCATATAAAACCATCTCAGTTTGTTCACAGGCCTCCTTCAAAATAGGAGAAACGTTAGATTATAAATGACAGCCCTAAATCTAAATAAAAAGACCAAAAGTAAATTGGAAGACATCACGTGTCTACAGATAAAAACCTCACCCTGTGTGAATGCAGCGGCAGACATACTGGTGTAGCATCATCGTGCAGACTAATCACATCCATTGTTCTATTGAAAGCACTTTCTGGGAAATGTACTATGATATATCCTTTACATTTGGCTTGATATTTTCAGTTTCAATTGCTTCTAACCATTCTCCTTTTCTATTTTCACTTCTTGGTAACCTTCAAAAAATGAATATTTAGGTTATTATAATTTTAATCCTGACCTGACTTATTTATAAATACATTTTTAATTAAAGTAGGTACTATAAAAGCGATTAATCTTAAGTTAAAATTCATATTAGGTAAATTTAAGTGTTTTATTTTTCCTTCTGCTGCTCTTGGCAAAATTAATTTGTTATTTTGGAAGTGTATTCACCAAAGCAACTATTCTTAAGATTAATGACACAGCCTTGGGAGACGCACGTCATCATCGAACATTTTGCTGATGTCGATATTATAAGCCATCACTAGCACCCAAATTCATTATTTTACTAGAACGAAAATATACAAAATAAAGCTATATTTGGTAACAATTTTGCACTGAACATAGTCTGTGAATACTCCTTAATTCAATATACATGAAAATAACTAAATCAGCAAAGAAATAACTAATATTTCAGTCAAAACGTATACATACCGGTGCAAAGACAAACTTTTCTGGTTTTCATTCTTTCCGGAGCCACATCTCACAATACTGCGCTTTGGCATTATGCCACTATTTGTCCTTGACCACTCTATATGTTTTAGACACAAATGTTTGTCACAATCACAAAAATATTCAATATTTTTCAATGTTTACTACGGAGCAATGACAGAGCATGTACATCGTATTAACGAGAACATAAAATGGCGACCGGCCACAGTAGGTATTTGAGCTAACTTCAAATGTCAAGCGGTATAGAATTAGCACTGACTGACGTATAGTCATATTTTTTCACATATCAGAATATTCATTAGTTAGAAAGAGACAGTATTAGTTTTATTATTTCGGTATCGAAATGCATGATATTTGTATAATCAGTTGTTTGTATAGAACAATATGCCCTGTCCATAGGATTCCTTAGTCATTGCGTTTGATAGAATAGATAAACGAATGTATGAGATTGACATAAGCTGGAGATACGTCACGTGACCCAGCGTAACGAAACGAAAATTGGTAGCCAAGTGGCAATGTTTTTCTATTCTATTAGACGAAACGTGACGAAACGTTAGGTACCTAAGTCATACGACAGGCGCCATACAAATGCTTAGCCAAGTGGCACTTTTGACAGGAGACTACGCCAATGGGCGTTCGATAACTAGCGTACGCTATAGCATCTTGTAGAAATCGAAACAAAATGGCGATTTTATAATCAGCTGTCGAAGTTTCGTGTTGTGTTTAGTGATTATAAAATTTTAGTTTTCATAAAATGCACGCTTTGAGACTTTTAAAAGCTGCGCACGATGAAGAACTTTGGCTCAGGCGCCAAAAAAGAAATGCGTCCAGACCGAGTTTAGAGACAATCAATGAAATGCCGGAACAATTGTTTCAGGAGCGTTTTAGGTTAAATAAAAAAACTTTTAGCGAGCTTTGCTGCAGCCTACGTAACGAAACAAACATACGGGGGACTAAAGAAATTCCTTTGGAAGTAAAGGTAATCCACAGTTTCTTCACTGCGATTGTTTATAATTATTAGTGATGTCCGATATTTTAAATGCCCAATGAAAGGCATGTGTTGTGCATATCTACTAAGTACCTATATTACGTATCCTAATTCTACTTATATTCGTAGGTTCTTTGCGCTCTGAGTTTCTTCGCAACGGGATCCTATCAGAGAATTGTGGGTGTCACACAACATTTGCCACAACGCACTACAAGTAGATGCATTAGGCAAGTTGTGGAGGCACTCAACAGTCCTCGGATAGTGAAAAAATGGATAGTTTTCCCTCAAACACACCAAGAAAGAACAAGAATTCGACAAGAGTAAGTGTTTTTATTAATTTATTTATAACTTTCAATGTACAACTACGACATTGGGGCCTTCAAGAAAAGAGCTTATTTGTCCATAAAAGGCCGGCAAAGCACCTGCAACACTTCTTATGTTGCAAGTGTTTATTTCTTATGCTTAAGTTGCTTGCTCTGACATAAAAAAAAAAAAACTTTCAATGTTTTGTACAATTTTAATAAATAACATAATCCTTTGCATTGAAGAAGGTTGCTGCTATTGTAGTCACAAACAATTCTATTATACCACAAAATGTTTGTTTCTGTTCAATTCTAAATGTTTTAAAGGTTTACAAAATATTATGACAAATTCATTTGAAAGTCTTTTTAACAATTGTATTATATGTTTAATATATGTAGGTAATTGTCTTTGATTATAAAATGTGAATGTACCTAATTACAGATTTCAAAGGAAATTTCAATTGCCAGGGGTAATTGGATGCATAGATTGCACTCACATATCAATTGTAAAACCCCACATTGATGAACAGAATTATTTTAACAGAAAAGGATACCATTCCTTAAATGTGCAAATGGTAAGCTATTTTTCTTTGCATATGTATTATTAGTTAGTAAGCATTGTTTTTAATCATGTTTCATTAAAACAAAATAACAAAGCAACTGCAAATAGAATATTTTTTATAACTTAAATTTTTTTTTTCAGATATGTGATGATAATTTAAAGATTATCAATGTCAATGCAAAATATGGTGGAGCCACGCATGATTCCTTCATATGGTCATCCAGTGAAGTGGAACCATACATGCGTGGACTTCACGAAAATGGTGAATTGACGTGGCTATTAGGTAAATCATTTAATTCCTACCTACTTCTACATATTTATCATAAAAATATTGGAGTTATAATTTATAAAGCTCTTTAACTACATTATTTGTTTAAGGTGATTCTGGATACCCACAGAGAGCGTGGCTGATGACACCAATTTTAAATGCCGAACCAGGTTCTCGAGCAGAGGTGTACACTACACGCCATTTACAGGCACGCAATTGTATTGAACGATGTTTTGGTGTATTGAAGGCTCGTTGGAGATGCTTGCTGAAGCATCGTACACTCCATTACCATCCTCGTGTTGCCAGTGAGGTAACTATTGCATGTTGTGTTCTGCACAATATTGCACTGGATGCTAAATTACCTCCCCCTAATAATATGGCTGAGCAACAAGAGGATGGTGATGAACCGAGTGTGGGGGTTGGACCCATTTCCAGCAACCAAGATGAGCTGATGAGTGGCAGAATAATGCTAAATAATTTAGTTAATAGATTAGTTTAGTAGGTTATTTTTGTATTTTTGTATTTTTTAAAGTGTGTTGTGTGTAGTTTTAATGTGTATTACTTTTAAGCCTAATTTAGTATGCCTGACCAAGTAGTTTTGTATAATATTTTTTCGCTCCTAAAACATTATTTTGTTTACCTACACAGATTTAAATAATGAAACTGCATTAGTTACAGTATATATTAATCCTTTTAAAGTTTCTGATAACTGCTCATATTTTAGTGCAGGTCATAGGTGAAAAAATTGATCATTGTTGCAGCCTCAACCTGTTTTTTATATTTTTAAGTTTGTAATTTTTATTATTGTATTTTTTGTTAGTATTTAAAAAAGTGTGTACTGAATTAATGGTGGTATAAACTACTTAACTAATTAAGTAATAAAATATACTATTATTATGTATATATATGTTTTATTTAATATTCTTAAAACTAAAACAAACACTTAAAACAAATTAAGTACATATAAATCCTATAAAATTTAAAGATTAAAAAGTAAAACAACTAAAGACAGAGGACAGAAAATACTGTACTTAAACTATTAAATTAAAATATTAAAATCTAAAACAAACACTTAAAATAAATTAAGTACATATAAATCCTATTAAATTTAAAGATATATATAATAATAGTTTAAAAAAAACTAAAAAACACGCTTTTTGCAAATTGAAAAATGGAATAATTTTATCAAATTAGTGTATTGTCATCGGTCCTCAATAAATCTACAAAGTTTGAACGAAATCTGGCCGTTTAAAGTGGGTCAAAATCGCGCCCAAAGAAGTCGGTTACAAACAAACATTCAAACATACAGGTGAAGCTAATAAAAAGCGTGTAAAAAGTAAAACAACTAAAGACTGAGGACAGAAAATACTGTACTTAAACTATTAAATTAAAATCTAAAACAAGCACTTAAAAAAAATAAAAAGAAAGGCACTAAATAATACACTTAAAACCCTATGAAAAAAAAAATTAAGATGCGGGCCCTTGAGGCAATATCTCGAGCAACCTTTGCCCGATAACAGCTATTTGCTGCATCACCCTAGTTTGCTCGCGATTTGCCTCAACCTTTAGCGACTCCAGCCGCAGTCGCTCCATTTCTCTTTGGTGGAAAAGTTCCTCACGCTCCCTCTCACGTTCATGGAGAAGCTTTTCCCTTTCCCTTTCTCGCTCATGGGAAAGCTTCTCTCGCGTCTCCTCCAGTGCAAGGCGTCGTTGTTCAACCGCCACAAATTCTGTAGCGGCCCGGTCAAATGGCGTTAAGCCGCGATTCCTGCGAGCTCTCTGCATCCCATGTCGCGGCGAGGCAGTCGCAGATCGCGGTGACGCCGAAGACCGTCGACCAGTGGGACGCGGAGGAGAACGCGGTAGAGGGGGCGGCGGACGTACTGGTGGTGGTGGTGGTGAGGGCTGTGGGTCTAGCAGTAGCGGTGATGCTGGCAATGTTGGAACACTTGCTGTTGAGTAATGAAAATAATGTTAAGGAGGCAAATATAATTCTGACTTCCACTTATATTATAAATTAGAAATGTTCATCCATTCCATCTGTTGAATAATATTCTCTAGGATACAAGCAAAGACTAATTTATTCAAGTCATTTAATGAATTATGTTCAATTATTATCGATTAAACTATATTATGACGATTGAAAACAGCTCCTAGAAGAAGGCTAATTTAATAAGTAAATAGAGTTTAATAAAACTTACTATTATAATTAAAATTCTCTAAGCCTACAGGAATTTCAATTTCCACATCTTCAGGAATGGGTTCTTCCCTTGGTACTGGTGGCGCCTGAAAAATATTTATTTTTATCAATATATTAGTTATTTATAACTTTTATCATATACTCTTAACACTTACAAATGTTACGATTAGGAATTGTTAGCTAAGTATTTTGTATAATTGATATAGATTTATAAAGAATAAAATATAATTAAAAGATATTTAATGTTCTCATCAACATTAACTATCTATTAATTATATTGTGATGGAATTACATTTTCAAACACTAGCTGTGCTCCGTAGTTTTACCTGCAGTGCTCTGCTCCTGTTGGTCTTAGCGAGATGATATATAGCCTATAACCTTCCTCGATAAGTGGGCTATCTAAAATCGAAAGAAATTTTCAAATCGGACCAGTATTTCCCGAGATTAGCGTGTTCAATTAAACAAACAAACTCTTCAGCTTTATTATATTAGTATAGATTTTCAAGCTGTTTATTTGTTTTATTTATTTAATACAATTCATTTTACACAAGTTGAAAGAGGCTTATATGTAATCTCTTTCAAAATAAATATCTATTATTGGCCATGCAAGTTACAGAGGAATTGGTGTGATACGTAAAGTTGCTATAATATAATAGTACTAACATTAACCTTTTGAACGCCAATGACATCTATAGATGCCATGCGCAATCGTGCCCTGTGCGCCAACGACACCTATACATGCCAAGAAACAGATCATAGATAAATACAAAATAAACATATTAAACCTTTACTTTTACGTGTTTTATTTATACAGTTTATGAACTGAATCCCCAGTTATTACATAAATATACACAGTAAACAAAATTGCCAAGTAGTTATTCAAATATTTGATGACAAAAAATAACTTAATTAATGGCTAAAACAGCATGTTCTCTCGCGCCAATGACATGTATACGTGCCTACTAGTGATGTAGTGTAATATTCAAGTAACTTCATTAAAATTTCAGCGAAATTACTCTAATTCGCTTAATTTTTGTAATAACTACAAAAAAAATATATAAGCTTAGTCACTGAGAAAAAAGGTAAATACTACATTCTTTGGTATAATACCATATTGTCTATATTGTGGATATTGTTGATTTGAATATTTTCCTTTTCGCCAATCATGCGCATCCCTAGCACAGTATCGATATGCAATCCCTTCTGCGCCATTGACATGAATAGATGTCGGACTGGTGACGTCGTAAGCGCGTGCCGTGTTGTTAAGTGCGGAAAGTTGTAAAAATATTTTATCGAGAAGGTATCTACCAATATTATAATCAAATAAGTACAAGGCTATTAATGAGCATAATAATTATATAGATAGGTAGGTAAATACAAGGCTGTTAATGAACATAATGATTATATACAATTGTTGATTTTTTATTATTTTTTATTTTATCGTCATAAACACAATGTATGCGTTCTAGCATAATATTTATTGTCCATGTAATGATAAAAATTCGCTTAGGTCCAAAATGTATAAATATCTCTAAAAATCTGTAGGTACTTACCTATTTAGCAGTTTTCAAAATTTATTACCTAATAAGTCTAATCAGTGCCTTTATTAGAATATTCTTATGATACAAATTGTCGCTATGTCATATCAAAATATGGTAATTGACCTAAATAGGTACCTACATATAATTAGTATTTGTAATAACTCAAGTATTAAACCAAATGATTGGAAAATAAATATGTAGTTTTAATGCAATTCCCTTTATTTAAAGGTAATAGTTGTTTTGATATTTACAAATAAACACTCCACAATAATACCTATAGTTCATATAAACTTAATAAATAAACTCGATAAGTTATAATAATATACAGCTACACATCCCTAATCAGAAGCGAGAGATTATAAAAAAAAGGATGGTTGCCCGCGCCATTGGCATGTATACATGCCAATGGGGCGTAACTGATAGAGAATAGTGCTGTAACTTGCTGCAATTTTATATGTATTTTTGTATCTCAAAAGGTTGATTTTTTTTGTTGATAGTTGCTATAAATGTGGTCTTAAGTTTTTACAGTAGGAGATGAGGTTAAATGAATATTATTTTTGTGTTATAAGCTGTTTATTCAAATATTCAGACGTGAATTATTATGTTTATCGATAACATTTTGGACTCCCTACTATTTTCAAGGTTATCTCATTGAATTTGTGGCTTGGCGTGGAGGGCACGGCGATGCGTTTTTGCTCTGGCGGTCAAAAGGTTAAAGCCATGCTCTTGTATGCCAGCTTGACCAAGAACAGCAGTCTCTCCCAGTATGGCACAGACTCGGTCTTCCAAAACTGTTAGAGACAGCCTGCTGCTTGGACCACCACCAGTACCATTTGTGTGGTTGGAAATCAACATTTTCTTTTTTTTTGTTTTAGTCTTCCAATCTGCCCAGACCTTTAGGTTTACATGTTGTGAGTTAAAGCGGTGCATGAAAAGGGCAATAGCAAAATAAATGAATATATTAAAATATACAGCTATGTTAACAAGATGCAAGTAAATAGCAAAACAATTGAGAGTTTGCAATATACACTTAGGTTAACAACATGCAAGTTAATAGCAAAACAATAATTGAGAGTTTGCAATATACACTTAGGTTAACAAGATGCAAGTAAATAGCAAAACAATTGAGAGTTTGCAATATACACTTAGGTTAACAAGATGCAAGTGAATAGCAAAACAATTGAGAGTTTGCAATGTACACTTAGGTTAACAAGATGCAAGTTAATAGCAAAACAATTGAGAGTTTGAAATATACAGCTAGGTTAACAAGATGCAAGTTCAAACTTACTTTCTTCCACTTCTCTTGTGATTTGTGAACCCCACCACCAACTGAATTAAGTAATAATGTGAGCCTTGCCCACATTTGGTCGGCTTTTAGTCGACCCTGAGGTCCCCGCTGTGGTCGAGAGAGGTCACCATACCTATGGGTAACACACACCAATGAAGCACTTGGTATTAATGATTTCATTGTTTATTATAAAAATATTGAAGCAAGTTTGGAATCAAAACTGTATTTTTTTAATAGTACCTTTCCATGAATTCTATAAGAGCAGAAAATTGCTCCTGGCTGGCGCGCAGTCTCTCCATTTCTAAACTAGAAAAATAAGTACACATAAATAAATTAAATTTAAACCTTGAAGACATTATATCTTTTTATGCCTCATTGCAAATGCAAAATTAACTTACCTCTATTTGTATTTTTATAATTTAAAGCACAACCTGTATTTTTTAGTTCACTTCAAAAATTTTTTGACTTTTTACTTTTTCCGTTTTCGGAATTCGGCAGTTTAATTTGAATATTTCAAGAATATTTTTCAACATTACTAATGTCAAACTGAATGACAGTTGACAGTTTGACGTACGCTGACTGACGTTAGAATTCGAAGCCATAGACATTAGCGTACGATCCAAGAAGCTTATATCTAATACACTGGAGATTTCGGTATGAACATTGACGTGTAACAAGAAAATATTGCCCAGTTCATGTTTTTTATCACTTTCACACCTAACTTGGTATTGCCACTGTTAATACGAAGTTTTCCCAAGGCTACTATGTATGCTGTAATATTCTGTGCAAAAGGTTAGTTTTTGTACATGAGTTTGTTGATAAATTGCCAACAACGTCATTCAGAAGCATTGTTGGATGAGACAATTATTATTTATGCTAAATAAACTAAGTATCTGAACCAATTATTAAAAAGCGATACTCCCTGATTATGGGTAGTCACCATAATAAAATTGTAGCAACTCTCACTTTGTCAATATGGCATATGTGTCAAAAAAATTGCGTCGCTTAGAATATTTAAGTTAATATTTTTGCTTATTTAATGAATATTTTCCGAATATAAAGAATGCATTGTATTGTGCAAAATTGCAGAAGTGTTTGGACACCAAATTCTGGCATAGAATTTCACAGGCAAGTGTATATTTACGTTATTTACAATATTCCTCAATACTCCTGCATTTACCTGTTTAGAATCATTTCAATGGCAAAAATTGTCTAATTTAGCATCATTTTAGTAAGCAGTCATGTTAAATTTGTTATTTCCCTAATACTTTATCATTTTTCAACAAGTTTTCAATAAACAGATTTAACAAGTAAGGTAACCATGATGACGAGTTTTTATGGATAGCGAAGAGAATATATTGTAATAACAATATTATGATGAAAATTTAGAACACCATTTTAAAGATTGTTACTAGTAATGAAACAACACATGACATCGGTATTGCACTCACATGTAGTTATAAGATTGTTCGTTTTTACATTGAAATTTATACTTTTTTAACTTACCCCATATTTTTTTGTTTTACGTATTTCAGCTTTCCAAAAAGTAAAATAAAAAGAAATATATGTGCCCATCAAGGTTACTGAGGATTACGACCCAGAAAAAAATACCTTTTGAAAAATAAACTTTGTAAAGTTAGCTGAAATTTGTGCAAGGCTGCTATAAACAGTTTTTCTTTGATGATTCTGGCTTGAAATTGACCCGTCGAAGCAACGCGTTTAAAAAGAAGATCTGAGTAGCTAACAATTTGGTAAACAGCATCTGATGCAAAACACAACTTTCCTCTATTTACAAAGGATGTTAATGCTATATATCGGTTCATATCCAAGCTTTGTAGCCAAAAGTTATTTATAACTATCATTCTATACCAATTAAAATTGTATGTACCTACCTATAAAGTATGACCATAATATTATAATATAAATACTGTTAAAAATATATGTCGTTATTATTTATAGACCATGATTTTTAGTTTTTTCTATTTTGAAAAATCCTGAATTTACAAACCAGCGTGGTCACTCGACAGAAAGAGACAAATAACATGACTGACGTCATTGAATGTCATAGTTTCTTGTTTCAAGTTAATGGTCATAGTGCAATCTCCAGTGTATTAGAGGATATAAGCTTCTTGGTACGATCCAATAGAATAAGCGTTCGCCAAGTTCTAATCCACTTGGCTACCTGTCGTTTATCGTATTCGATAAGGCGTCAACGTTTGTAGAAAGAGAAACGCTATAAATCGTATGCCACTTGGCTAGGGGGGCTGGTAATTTTAATATGTTCTATGAATAGGGCCGTAATAGGAGAAGATATAACCTAATACAGAGTTACCTGGAAATAACTACCACCGTAATAGGAAAACTACTCCTTTTTTTTAACCGACTTCAAAAAAAAGGAGGAGACGAAAGGAGGAAACGAGAGCGCGGAACGAGCGACAAAGAAGCACAATCGGACGTTGTCACGTTCAATTATCGTCAGTAAACCGACTTTACAGACAACCAATTTTTTTTTTTTTTTTTTATGTATGTACACCGATTACTCCGAGGTTTCTGAACCGATTTACGTGATTCTTTTTTTGTTCGATGCGGGATGGTGTCGAATTGGTCCCATAAAAATTTTATTCGGATAGGCCCAGTAAGTTTTTATTTTATGAGCATTTTTGTCTGCATTTGTAAATGTTGCAAGTGCAAGTTTAAAGTCGGTTGTTTTTAACGCAGTTATCATTATAATCCTAATTCGGACCCATCAAAAATTCGATAAACAAGAGAATGTAAATGCTTTATCAAACGATAACAGTTTTTTGGCTCATAGAGCAGGCTCCAAGGAGATGTTCGTTTGCATAAATAGCGGACCTAAATCTGACTTCTGATATATATTGTATAGATCCCAGACATCCTATAGACAGATGTTGCCAACCAGTTTTGTGGTCCCCTTCCCCGCACCCCGGTTATTAAATATGGCATACAAAGAAAAAAATAAACATTTCCAAAACATGCCGCGTGGGGTATCAAATGAAAGAGCTTATTGAGTAGATCACGAATATATAGCATACTATAACATTTCTTACACTTTCTCTAAGATTTTTTAGAAAATTTACGAAAATGGTCCATTTTTGAGTTAACTTTAAACCACTATAGATTGAAAACTCATGAATATATTTTTTAAATTATTATTTTAAATAATTAACAATAGTCCATTGTTTACGATTCAATAGTTCGTACAGTGAAATAGTTGCATGGGGGAGTGGGGGGGAGCATTCAAAGATGGCGAGTATATTTTCAAGTTTATGCCAGAAATAAAGGCCTAATACAAAAATATCGGTGTCAGGGCTTGGAATAATTATCTCTGCACTGTCGTTGTGTTTGACAGAATGAAAAATATGGCAGAACATTCTTGAATCAGCCTCTTAACCCGTGTAGCGTCCTACGCACAGCCAGAGGCGGCTCGCCCTAAGGAGCGCTGGTGCAGTGAACTCCCATAAATAATTATAATAAAATCATACTCCTTAATTTCATTATTAATATTAATTATTACTATTTAAAATCAATCGTAATCGTAAAAAACTACTGGCAATACCAATGAATATATCCATCATTCCATCATTCCATACACCTGACACCTGTAGGTATAATACTGTATTATAAAACGCGCGTAGCGGAGCGCTCACGATTGCGCTCCAATGAAAAAATATTCAGTACATTTTCTAATACGAAATCCAATAGGAGTGAAAGAGATAGTTTTGTCAGAGCCCTGCGCGTAAAACAGAAGATTTTCTATGAAAAAATAGCAAAATTCGGAGCGCCGCTCCATCACTCCATCAAATCCGGAGGTAAGGTCTCAACATAACTAACAAAATGAGCCCAAACTCGACACACCTAGCTCTAATCGTTTATTAGTTCCAGTAGCAGTCTTCGAAGTACACCTTCAGGTCACTCCATCAAGTCTGGAGGTATGGTCTCAATGTAACTAACAAAACGAGCCCAAACTCGGCATACCTAGCTCTACTCGTCTATTAGTTCCAGTAGCCGTCTTCGAAGTACACCTGCAGGTCACTCCATCAAGTCTGGAGGTAAGGTCTCAACATAACTAACAAAATGAGCCCAAACTCGGCACACCTAGCTCTAATCGTTTATTAGTTCCAGTAGCAGTCTTCGAAGTACACCTTCAGGTCACTCCATCAAGTCAGAAACTAAATATGAAATTTATAATCCCATAAGTATAAAATCTATAAATAAAATGAATGCGTGAAGGATCAAGTTTATTAGGTCAAATATTTTGTATTCGTACAGTGATCTTTTCGTAAACGAGGAGCTGCTTACAAGCGTCACAGTGTCCACTCACAACGGCGGCCGAGCGCAGACTAAAATATTTCATTACAAATTTTTGTGCAATAAATCAAGATGAGCCAGTAAAATAACCCTTATTTCAATCCAATAAGTATCACGCGTTACAACTAAATATGTGAAAAAATAAGGTTTGATTTCTCAGCCTATTTGTAACATTTTGATAGTTTTCTTTGCTACCTTTTTGAGTTGGACATGTCTGCTTACTTAAAATATTTTTAAATCATTAAATTTATTTTATTAAATACATGAAAAATGTTCCTTTATTCAGCATGATATTGTCAATTTTGTGTTTGTGCAACGGAAAATATTTTTTACTAGCGGTCCGCCCCGGCTTCGCCCGTGGTACATATTAACGTTTTCTCTACATAAGAACCATCCTCGTACTTCAAGGAATATAATAAAAAAAGAATTATCGAAATCGGTTCAGCCGTTCTCGAGTTATGGAATTACAACGAAAAGTGGCATTGATTTTTATATATTAGATAATATTATAAACCAAAATTTTCGACTAAAAAATTGCTACCATTTAAAGATTAACCCTTAATTCACTACCTGAGTCCATTGGACTCACATCGAACTTTCAAACTATTATATTTTTTTCCCCTGGTGACTTATTTCCTCCACCGTCTCAGTACCTTCCTGCAGTGACGTGGGCACCGCGGTAGCGAGAGGACGTGCGCCTGCGCTGCGTAATAGGTAAGTTATTACGTCGAGTGAGTCCCATGGACTCATACTAGTGAATTAAGTAATATTTTATTTATTTGTTACGATTCTTAAATGTTGCTTATTTGTCGTATTAATGATATAAAAATATGTATTTTAATATTTGTTGTTGTTGTAGGTTTGTAAAATGGATCTAAAACAACATAAAGTTGTAAATATGAATGAAGACCAGGCAGATTCTGTTTTGGAATCATGGATCACACAAATTATGAATGATGAAGATGCGAGCCACTCTGAAACCGAAGACAAGCTATCTAGGACAGAAAGAAAGCATTGTTATCCATGTAATTACAAAAAGAGAACAAAGACTGCACATTCAGGCACTAGATGTCTGAAGCCTGTATGTTTGAGTTGCTCAAAAATGGCATGCCGTCGCTGCCTGCAATCGGTGGCAATACCCCATTGCACGTTTTATTTTTTTGT
>NC_059542.1:11500000-11632500 GCF_905220415.1 Colias croceus | reverse complement strand
GCCGGCCCTCAGACAGGAGTGGTCCTGGATATTTCTCCACGGACCGCAATGTGCGTTCGAAATGTCGATGTTCAAATGTGTCCTGCAGTTCACACTATGACGCGCAGTTAACTGCGTTCTTCATCGACCCGCGAGCCAAGTGATCCACCGTTCAGGGTAATAGTTTATTACATATTATAATATTATTATTCAAAGTGTTTCGTGCGTGGTTCTTTTATGTAACGTTTGCGTGTGTGTACATAGGTTAAAATATGTACCGCGCGCTTTCGCGAATCACTCTAACACGTCATACACTGACATGTTAGAGGTATTCGTATTTTTTTTTTTTTTTTTTTTTTTAACGGATGCAGTCACATTCACGCGTCCCACGACACTTGTTCGTACTATACACAAACACACACACACACACGATGCGCGTATGCGAGTAGTGCGAGAGTGCGCAGTGCGTTACGTTAATGATCCTTCCGCAGGTTCCCCTACGGAAACCTTGTTACGACTTTTACTTCCTCTAAATGATCAAGTTTGGTCAACTTCCCAGCAACGCCGACGGCCGTGAAGCCACCGCGTGTCGGTCCGAAGACCTCACTAAATCATTCAATCGGTAGTAGCGACGGGCGGTGTGTACAAAGGGCAGGGACGTAATCAACGCGAGCTTATGACTCGCGCTTACTAGGAATTCCTCGTTTATGGGGGATAATTGCAAACCCCAATCCCCAGCACGAAGGAGTTTCAACGGGTTGCCCGGGCCTCTAGGCCAGGGAGAACATGTTGATTCCTTCAGTGTAGCGCGCGTGCGGCCCAGGACATCTAAGGGCATCACAGACCTGTTATTGCTCAATCTCGTGCGGCTCAAAGCCGCCGGTCCCTCTAAGAAGAATTTTAATACGCCGCCAGTGAGTTGCGCGACCCGAGAGCCGCGCACACCTAAATGACGACGCCTATTTAGCAGGCTAGAGTCTCGTTCGTTACCGGAATTAACCAGACAAATCGCTCCACCAACTAAGAACGGCCATGCACCACCACCCACCGAATCAAGAAAGAGCTATTAATCTGTCAATCCTTCCGGTGTCCGGGCCTGGTGAGATTTCCCGTGTTGAGTCAAATTAAGCCGCAGGCTCCACTCCTGGTGGTGCCCTTCCGTCAATTCCTTTAAGTTTCAGCTTTGCAACCATACTCCCCCCGGAGTCCAAAATCTTTGGTTTCCCGGAAGCTGCCCGCCGAGCCATTGTAGTAACGTCGGCGGATCGCTAGATGACATATTTACGGTTAGAACTAGGGCGGTATCTAATCGCCTTCGAACCTCTAACTTTCGTTCTTGATTGATGAAAACACCTTTGGCAAATGCTTTCGCTGATGTTCGTCTTGCGACGATCCAAGAATTTCACCTCTAACGTCGCAATACGAATGCCCCCAGTTATCCCTATTAATCATTACCTCGGAGTTCTGAAAACCAACAAAATAGAACCGAGATCATATTCTATTATTCCATGCACGAAATATTCAAGCGGCATTTTGAGCCCGCTTTGAGCACTCTAATTTGTTCAAAGTAAAATTGTCGGCCCACCTCGACACTCACTGAAGAGCACCGCGATAGGATTTTGATATTGAACCGGCTTTTAACGACCGGCTCACCGACGATATGCTCCGCAAACGTGTCAGTATCACCGCGGATGCGGTGCACCGACAGCGCGGCGCACAAATGCAACTACGAGCTTTTTAACCGCAACAATTTTAGTATACGCTATTGGAGCTGGAATTACCGCGGCTGCTGGCACCAGACTTGCCCTCCAATTGTTCCTCGTTAAAATATTTAAAGTGTACTCATTCCGATTACGAGGCCTCGTAAGAGTCCCGTATCGTTATTTTTCGTCACTACCTCCCCGTGCCGGGAGTGGGTAATTTGCGCGCCTGCTGCCTTCCTTGGATGTGGTAGCCGTTTCTCAGGCTCCCTCTCCGGAATCGAACCCTGATTCCCCGTTACCCGTGACAACCATGGTAGTCGCAGAAACTACCATCGAAAGTTGATAAGGCAGACATTTGAAAGATGCGTCGCCGGTACTGGACCATGCGATCGGCAAAAGTTATCCAGATTCATCAAAATTAACGACTTCAGACGCCAGGCCCTCCGTCGATTGGTTTTGATCTAATAAAAGCACTCATTCCATCACTGGTCAGAGTTCTGATTGCATGTATTAGCTCTAGAATTACCACAGTTATCCAAGTAACTGAGTAAGATCTAAGGAACCAAAACTGATATATTGAGCCATTCGCGGTATCGCCTTAATACGGCTTGCACTGAGACATGCATGGCTTAATCTTTGAGACAAGCATATAACTACTGGCAGGATCAACCAGGGAGCTAACTAAAGCTTCCGCTAGAGCCTCAAACGTGACACGACGATGCCGCCGCGACGTTCGCTTCTCTATATACATACATATGCGCGCGGCGTGTTTAAATAACATGATATGCAACGGCGGCGACCGTCACACGCACACTATTCACACACGCGCGCGCGCACACGTGGATAAATCTGAACACAGTCAGTTAAATCGTTGAAAGTATCATCTTAACGAGACACCCCTTAACAATTCCCATTCGCATCAAGCGAAGGAAAAATTTTAATATCGGTCAACTTTTATGACGCAAACGATCAATCTACGCACGGAGAGTGGAAGGATCGAAAATTGCGACCACATATAAACATCTGATAAAAGCCCATTGGTACATCACAAACGTGTGCGATGTGAGCAATAAAAAATTTTATACTGCCGTTCAATAGTAGTCGTATATTTTTCACGGTCTGCGCTCCGAGAGTGTATCAAGATGCGTAATATTATTTATTACACTACACATATAAAATACAATCTACGAAACTGACAATCTATCAAACCGTCGGCAGACGCAATGTTACTACAGTTACTAATTTCTACTTCTTCTACTACTACTACTAACTACTACTACTACTACTACTACCACCACTAAAGATTAAAAACTGTATCGCGCCGTATGCACAAACGCTTTTACAATATCATCATCTTTGGGGGTCTTTTATTATTTCATAGAACTAACACACTACTCTACAACTCTGTCACAGACTCACCACCAAACACCAACCCCACACCGACACGCGAACGGCGGCAACGAGGAGAGCGCAGAGCACACGGGCGACGCGGTACAACAGCGACGAAATAATGATACATACACATACGTACGTACAAATGTCTCGCTGCCCACGCGCAACGCCCCCCCGTCTTCGCTAGCCTCGCGCACCGATTGTCTCGCATCCCGGCTACGATGTTTCTGCTTGTTTATTTTTTTCAGATACTATTCACGTATCACGCACGGCATATGTACATACATACATACATAATACATACATACAAACATACGCCGCGCGCGACTAACGCCTCGTGTTTTCAAGGTCAAGTCAAAAAACTTTGCACGCGTGCAGTTACGGCGTGCAGTCGTCAAAAATAATTCATGATTATAAATTTCGTGGTCCATATTAAATAAATTATAAACAACAACAACAACAACAACAACAAACAACAACAACAACAACGACAAAAGAGGGCGACCTTACCTCCGGACTTGATGAAGTGTCCTGAAGGTGTACTTCGAAGACAAAACAAGCCCAAACTCGCCTCACCTAGCTCTACTCGTCTATTAGTTCCAGTAGCAGTCTTCGAAGTACACCTTCAGGTCACTCCATCAAGTCCGGAGGTAAGGTCTCATCATAACTAACAAAACGAGCCCAAACTCGGCACACCTAGCTCTACTCGTCTATTAGTTCCAGTAGCAGTCTTCGAAGTACACCTTCAGGACACTCCATCAAGTCCGGAGGTAAGGTCTCAACATAACTAACAAAATGAACCCAAACTCGATACACCTAGCTCTAATCGTTTATTAGTTCCAGTAGCAGTCTTCGAAGTACACCTGCAGGTCACTCCATCAAGTCCGGAGGTAAGGTCTCAACATAACTAACAAAATGAGCCCAAACTCGGCACACCTAGCTCTACTCGTCTATTAGTTCCAGTAGCAGTCTTCGAAGTACACCTTCAGGACACTCCATCAAGTCCGGAGGTAAGGTCTCAATATAACTAACAAAATGAGCCCAAACTCGGCACACCTAGCTCTAACCGTCTATTAGTTCCAGTAGAAGTCTTCGAAGTACACCTGCAGGTCACTCCATCAAGTCCGGTGGTAAGGTCTCAACATAACTAACAAAATGAACCCAAACTCGGCACACCTAGCTCTACTCGTCTAATAGTTCCAGTAGCAGTCTTCGAAGTACACCTGCAGGTCACTCCATTAAGTCCGGTGGTAAGGTCTCAACATAACTAACAAAACGAGCCCAAACTCGGCACACCTAGTCTCTACTCGTCTATTAGTTCCAGTAGCAGTCTTCGAAGTACACCTTCAGGACACTCCATCAAATCCGGAGGTAAGGTCTCAACATAACTAACAAAATGAGCCCAAACTCGGCACACCTAGCTCTAATCGTCTATTAGTTCCAGTAGCAGTCTTCGAAGTACACCTGCAGGTCACTCCATTAAGTCCGGTGGTAAGGTCTCAACATAACTAACAAAACGAGCCCAAACTCGGCACACCTAGTCCCTACTCGTCTATTAGTTCCAGTAGCAGTCTTCGAAGTACACCTTCAGGACACTCCATCAAATCCGGAGGTAAGGTCTCAACATAACTAACAAAATGAGCCCAAACTCGACACACCTAGCTCTAATCGTTTATTAGTTCCAGTAGCAGTCTTCGAAGTACACCTGCAGGTCACTCCATCAAGTCCGGAGGTAAGGTCTCAACATAACTAACAAAATGAGCCCAAACTCGGCACACCTAGCTCTACTCGTCTATTAGTTCCAGTAGCAGTCTTCGAAGTACACCTTCAGGACACTCCATCAAGTCCGGAGGTAAGGTCTCAATATAACTAACAAAATGAGCCCAAACTCGGCACACCTAGCTCTAACCGTCTATTAGTTCCAGTAGAAGTCTTCGAAGTACACCTGCAGGTCACTCCATCAAGTCCGGTGGTAAGGTCTCAACATAACTAACAAAATGAACCCAAACTCGGCACACCTAGCTCTACTCGTCCAATAGTTCCAGTAGCAGTCTTCGAAGTACACCTGCAGGTCACTCCATTAAGTCCGGTGGTAAGGTCTCAACATAACTAACAAAACGAGCCCAAACTCGGCACACCTAGTCTCTACTCGTCTATTAGTTCCAGTAGCAGTCTTCGAAGTACACCTGCAGGACACTCCATCAAGTCCGGAGGTAAGGTCTCAACATAACTAACAAAATGAGCCCAAACTCGACACACCTAGCTCTAATCGTTTATTAGTTCCAGTAGCAGTCTTCGAAGTACACCTGCAGGTCACTCCATTAAGTCCGGTGGTAAGGTCTCAACATAACTAACAAAACGAGCCCAAACTCGGCACACCTAGTCTCTACTCGTCTATTAGTTCCAGTAGCAGTCTTCGAAGTACACCTTCAGGACACTCCATCAAATCCGGAGGTAAGGTCTCAACATAACTAACAAAATGAGCCCAAACTCGACACACCTAGCTCTAATCGTTTATTAGTTCCAGTAGCAGTCTTCGAAGTACACCTGCAGGTCACTCCATCAAGTCCGGAGGTAAGGTCTCAACATAACTAACAAAATGAGCCCAAACTCGGCACACCTAGCTCTAACCGTCTATTAGTTCCAGTAGAAGTCTTCGAAGTACACCTGCAGGTCACTCCATCAAGTCCGGTGGTAAGGTCTCAACATAACTAACAAAATGAACCCAAACTCGGCACACCTAGCTCTACTCGTCTAATAGTTCCAGTAGCAGTCTTCGAAGTACACCTGCAGGTCACTCCATTAAGTCCGGTGGTAAGGTCTCAACATAACTAACAAAACGAGCCCAAACTCGGCACACCTAGTCTCTACTCGTCTATTAGTTCCAGTAGCAGTCTTCGAAGTACACCTTCAGGACACTCCATCAAATCCGGAGGTAAGGTCTCAACATAACTAACAAAATGAGCCCAAACTCGACACACCTAGCTCTAATCGTTTATTAGTTCCAGTAGCAGTCTTCGAAGTACACCTTCAGGTCACTCCATCAAGTCTGGAGGTAAGGTCTCAACATAACTAACAAAATGAGCCCAAACTCGGCATACCTAGCTCTACTCGTCTATTAGTTCCAGTAGCCGTCTTCGAAGTACACCTGCAGGTCACTCCATCAAGTCCGGTGGTAAGGTCTCAACATAACTAACAAAACGAGCCCAAACTCGGCACACCTAGTCTCTACTCGTCTATTAGTTCCAGTAGCAGTCTTCGAAGTACACCTTCAGGACACTCCATCAAATCCGGAGGTAAGGTCTCAACATAACTAACAAAATGAGCCCAAACTCGACACACCTAGCTCTAATCGTTTATTAGTTCCAGTAGCAGTCTTCGAAGTACACCTGCAGGTCACTCCATCAAGTCCGGAGGTAAGGTCTCAACATAACTAACAAAATGAGCCCAAACTCGGCACACCTAGCTCTACTCGTCTATTAGTTCCAGTAGCAGTCTTCGAAGTACACCTTCAGGTCACTCCATCAAGTCCGGAGGTAAGGTCTCAATATAACTAACAAAATGAGCCCAAACTCGGCACACCTAGCTCTAACCGTCTATTAGTTCCAGTAGAAGTCTTCGAAGTACACCTGCAGGTCACTCCATCAAGTCCGGTGGTAAGGTCTCAACATAACTAACAAAATGAACCCAAACTCGGCACACCTAGCTCTACTCGTCTAATAGTTCCAGTAGCAGTCTTCGAAGTACACCTGCAGGTCACTCCATTAAGTCCGGTGGTAAGGTCTCAACATAACTAACAAAACGAGCCCAAACTCGGCACACCTAGTCTCTACTCGTCTATTAGTTCCAGTAGCAGTCTTCGAAGTACACCTTCAGGACACTCCATCAAATCCGGAGGTAAGGTCTCAACATAACTAACAAAATGAGCCCAAACTCGACACACCTAGCTCTAATCGTTTATTAGTTCCAGTAGCAGTCTTCGAAGTACACCTGCAGGTCACTCCATTAAGTCCGGTGGTAAGGTCTCAACATAACTAACAAAACGAGCCCAAACTCGGCACACCTAGTCTCTACTCGTCTATTAGTTCCAGTAGCAGTCTTCGAAGTACACCTTCAGGACACTCCATCAAATCCGGAGGTAAGGTCTCAACATAACTAACAAAATGAGCCCAAACTCGACACACCTAGCTCTAATCGTTTATTAGTTCCAGTAGCAGTCTTCGAAGTACACCTGCAGGTCACTCCATCAAGTCCGGAGGTAAGGTCTCAACATAACTAACAAAATGAGCCCAAACTCGGCACACCTAGCTCTAACCGTCTATTAGTTCCAGTAGAAGTCTTCGAAGTACACCTGCAGGTCACTCCATCAAGTCCGGTGGTAAGGTCTCAACATAACTAACAAAATGAACCCAAACTCGGCACACCTAGCTCTACTCGTCTAATAGTTCCAGTAGCAGTCTTCGAAGTACACCTTCAGGACACTCCATCAAATCCGGAGGTAAGGTCTCAACATAACTAACAAAATGAGCCCAAACTCGACACACCTAGCTCTAATCGTTTATTAGTTCCAGTAGCAGTCTTCAAAGTACACCTTCAGGTCACTCCATCAAGTCTGGAGGTATGGTCTCAATGTAACTAACAAAACGAGCCCAAACTCGGCATACCTAGCTCTACTCGTCTATTAGTTCCAGTAGCCGTCTTCGAAGTACACCTGCAGGTCACTCCATCAAGTCTGGAGGTAAGGTCTCAACATAACTAACAAAATGAGCCCAAACTCGGCACACCTAGCTCTAATCGTTTATTAGTTCCAGTAGCAGTCTTCGAAGTACACCTTCAGGTCACTCCATCAAGTCAGAAACTAAATATGAAATTTATAATCCCATAAGTATAAAATCTATAAATAAAATGAATGCGTGAAGGATCAAGTTTATTAGGTCAAATATTTTGTATTCGTACAGTGATCTTTTCGTAAACGAGGAGCTGCTTACAAGCGTCACAGTGTCCACTCACAACGGCGGCCGAGCGCAGACTAAAATATTTCATTACAAATTTTTGTGCAATAAATCAAGATGAGCCAGTAAAATAACCCTTATTTCAATCCAATAAGTATCACGCGTTACAACTAAATATGTGAAAAAATAAGGTTTGATTTCTCAGCCTATTTGTAACATTTTGATAGTTTTCTTTGCTACCTTTTTGAGTTGGACATGTCTGCTTACTTAAAATATTTTTAAATCATTAAATTTATTTTATTAAATACATGAAAAATGTTCCTTTATTCAGCATGATATTGTCAATTTTGTGTTTGTGCAACGGAAAATATTTTTTACTAGCGGTCCGCCCCGGCTTCGCCCGTGGTACATATTAACGTTTTCTCTACATAAGAACCATCCTCGTACTTCAAGGAATATAATAAAAAAAGAATTATCGAAATCGGTTCAGCCGTTCTCGAGTTATGGAATTACAACGAAAAGTGGCATTGATTTTTATATATTAGAAGATAATATTATAAACCAAAATTTTCGACTAAAAAATTGCTACCATTTAAAGATTAACCCTTAATTCACTACCTGAGTCCATTGGACTCACATCGAACTTTCAAACTATTATATTTTTTTCCCCTGGTGACTTATTTCCTCCACCGTCTCAGTACCTTCCTGCAGTGACGTGGGCACCGCGGTAGCGAGAGGACGTGCGCCTGCGCTGCGTAATAGGTAAGTTATTACGTCGAGTGAGTCCCATGGACTCATACTAGTGAATTAAGTAATATTTTATTTATTTGTTACGATTCTTAAATGTTGCTTATTTGTCGTATTAATGATATAAAAATATGTATTTTAATATTTGTTGTTGTTGTAGGTTTGTAAAATGGATCTAAAACAACATAAAGTTGTAAATATGAATGAAGACCAGGCAGATTCTGTTTTGGAATCATGGATCACACAAATTATGAATGATGAAGATGCGAGCCACTCTGAAACCGAAGACAAGCTATCTAGGACAGAAAGAAAGCATTGTTATCCATGTAATTACAAAAAGAGAACAAAGACTGCACATTCAGGCACTAGATGTCTGAAGCCTGTATGTTTGAGTTGCTCAAAAATGGCATGCCGTCGCTGCCTGCAATCGGTGGCAATACCCCATTGCACGTTTTATTTTTGTTGTTGTATAGAAGCGTACATTTTTGTTGTTTATTTTCGGTTTTGCATTCCTTTAGAAGTCTTATAGTAATCTTATATAATATATATAATCTTAGTATATTTAATAAAAAAGGCGGTGGGGGCGTTTTAATAATGGTTAAAAGTTCAATTAATGTCTTGAGGAGGTTTGACTTGGAGGCCGATGACCTAGAAGAATTATATTTACATTTTCCATCATACTCAAATTTACTTTTATGTACTTGTTATATTCCACCAGTTTCTAGAAATAATATTTACGATAGATTTTTTTACAAACTCCATGACATCTATACAAATTGTACATTCAGTAATTATCTTATAATAGGTGATTTTAATCTATCCTATCTCAAATGGTCATCGGAATGCCCCTCGTCGGGCCCATTATCATGTGACACGGATACGGCTAAGTTATTATCATACACAATGTCCTACCTTAATTTAAAACAATATAACACAATTTCAAATGAAAATAATAAAATACTCGACCTTATCCTAAGTAACATTATAGGAACTTCTGTTTGTGTTGCAGATGACCCGTTGCTTAACGTAGTTCCCCACCATCCTCCCCTAGATACCATACTGGAAATAGATACTCAACTCGACCTTATGTGTAGCGCTCCCAAAACGAAACGAAACTTTTTTAAAGCTAACTATGATTTAATTAACCAAGATCTCTCGAATATAGACTGGATATCGGAACTTAGTAGCCTCACTCCTGATGATGCGGTTGATCTTTTCTATGAATATATGTATAAAATTATTGAGGAACAGGTACCCTTAGTAAAAACGAAATCTAAACGTTATCCAGTGTGGTTTTCTAAAGGTTTAATTTCTACTCTAAGAAAGAAAGTTAAAGTTTGGACGCGTTGGAAAGTCTATAAATCACTAAGAGACTATCAGGAATTCAATCTGCTTAGAAAGCGAGTAAAATTACTTATTAGGAATTGTTACACCAAATATATAGCTAACGTGGAATCATCACTTAAGGAGAACATCAAATATTTCTGGAAATACACGTCTGACTTAAAAGAAACCAACTCAGGTTATCCTAAAATCATGAAATTAGCAACCTCTTCATCTTGCGATCCCAGCGTAATTTGCGAAATGTTCTCCAATTACTTTCAATCTGTATTTGAACCTATTACCCCTGGAGCTTACAATACCATTGAACTCTTAGACAATAAAAGTATACTAAATTTGCATCATATAAACTTAACTAATAATGAAATATACAAAGCATTAAAGGATATCGATCCTAATAAAGGCTCAGGACCTGATAATATTAGTCCCATATTTTTAAGAAATGTAAGTGGAAGTATATCTTTGCCATTACAAATAATATTTAATAATTGTTTAAAAACAGGAACTTTTCCGAATAGGTGGAAGACAGTTTTTATAACCCCTATTTTTAAATCTGGATCCAAAAATGATATTGCAAATTATCGTCCAATATCTATACTATCAGTAATTCCAAAAGTATTTGAAAGATTGGTTCACGGTCGAATATCCTCTAGCCTTAAACATTTTATTATTGCAGAACAACATGGCTTTGTTAAAGGCAGGTCCACTTTGTCAAATCTGCTTGAATTCACCAACTATATTTTTAAAGGTCTGGATAAAAAGTGTCAAATAGAAACCATCTACACTGATTTTAAAAAAGCATTTGACAAGGTGGATCACATGTTGCTCTTAAAAAAATTGTCCTTCAATGGCATAAAAGGCAATCTTTTCCGCTGGTTTTCTTCATATTTACAAAATCGTGTCCAGGTGGTAGTAATGAACGGTTTTAAATCTTCTCCAGTAGTTGTAACATCTGGTATTCCGCAAGGATCTATTCTCGGCCCTTTGCTCTTCACTATATTTATTAATGATATCTCCAGTTGCTTTAAACACTCAAAATTTCTATTATATGCCGACGACTTAAAAATATATTCATCCATATCAAATAAAAATGACATTCGTCTTATACAAGATGACCTTGATAGGTTTAGCGAATACTGCAAACACAATAAGCTATACCTATCTTACAATAAATGCAAACATGTCCGTTTTACTAAAAATATAAATATTATTCCATCAAAATTTAAACTAGGAGAACACATTCTTGATACCGATTCTACTATTCGTGATTTAGGCGTCTATCTTGATGCTAAACTCACAATGGACGTACATATTGACTACATATTAAAGAAAGCTTACCGTATGTTAGGTTTCATCACTCGAATTACTAAGAATTTCAGACGAAAGGACACATTTATTTGCCTCTACCAATCATTAGTTAGATCACACCTCGATTATGTATCTCCTATATGGAATCCATTTTATAATTGCTATGTAAATAAATTGGAAATGATACAGAAGAAGTTTCTGCGCACACTTAACTATCGCTTATGCTCTCCCAAATGCTCATACAACCAACTCTTAGAAAAATATAACATGATGTCCTTGACCAACAGACGTTCAGTAACTGATGCTGTCACTTTAAGAAGCATTTGCGTGGGTGAAATTGATTCTTCGAACTTACTAGCCGACTTGTCCTTTCGTGTGCCTTCGCGACCAACTCGTTCGAAATGTCTTTTCCATTTACAACATACCAGAACCAACGCAGGACAACGCGCGCCACTTCACAGAATGTGTGTCTTACACAATGACAAACTGAATGAAATAGATATGTTTTCATGCTCCCGATATAGTTTCAAATGTACAATTAGCCAATTATATGTATAATTTTTCTAACGTTGGATAATGTACATGCTTAGTTAATGCTTTCCCTTAGTTTAATATTTCAGAAATCTGTGTTAGTTTTAAGTATTTGGCTCCCTTGCAACAGATACCTATCAATTATTGTACAAGTGAGTTTTTTTTTTTCTTTTACTTTTTCTATTTATGTTCACTGTGAGACGTAGAGGAAACAATTGTTAATGTTACCATTGTATGTCATTAATTTATATATTACACGGGTTTAATTGTTTCTGTAAGATCTCCAAATAAATAAATAAATAAATAAATAAAAATAAATTATAAAATTAAAAAGAGCCATTAGTTAAAAATATTTGCCATTATTGTAGGGCTTTGAAAATAACTCTGTTTTCTAAGACTATTAGAATAAGTTTTTTTTTATTTTTAAGAGTATTTCAGAAGTTTATCCAGTTTTATTATTTTTTTGTAGTGCCTTAATAAACATTTAAAAATAATAATAAAAAAACTTAATAAAAAAAAGAGTTTTATTTGAAAAAAACACGCCAAGAAAATATATGAGTCCAGTGGACTCATGGAAGCTGTTTATGTTAGCAAATTTCACCTAGTGAATTGAGGGTTAAGGATTAATCTATCTATAGTAATTATTAGTTTAATTTGGTTTTGTATTATTTTGTCGCAAAATGTACCGAAAAACTGCTTATTTTTGTCAGATTCGTAAACGCGTCCTTAAGAACATCGTTTTGGTTAGGCTTCCATTATCAAGCAATTTTAAACTTCATTCAATTGACATACAGTTCAAATTATTTTGTACTTTTCAAAGACCTAAGGGAGAGTCTGTTCTGCCAACTTTTAGAAAAAATAAAAACATTTCTAATGTTGGCCCCTCCGATGTAATCATTTAATATTAGATTTAATTTTTTAGTTTTAATTATTTATTATTATTTCTTATTTTTTTTTAAACCTTATTTTTGTATATTTTAATTTTAAGCTAATACATTAATAAATTATTTCTTTCTTTCTTCGATTTCTTGTCAATGGTTAAGACTTAAGCATAGACAACCTCTTGATGTTGATTTGTTGTTTGAAATTTGAATTCAAAATGGCGTTTTATTAATTGTTTTGGTGGAAGATAAACAAAATCTGTTCTTCGTATATCGTAGATTTTCTTACTTATTTACTCAGTTAATGTACAGTACATTGAATTTTTTAATTTGTTATATTTCTGCCAAAAGTGAAAGAAGAAGAAAAAGTGTTATGTGTAAACAATGTTAAAATCTTTGTGTAGATAATAATTGATAATAATTATTAATGTGATTTGTGACTAAGTATTTGCAATATATACCCAATGACTGTTCTATTAAAGGAAGATATAAAAAATAATAATTTTTACGAGAAAACTTCTCTATTACGTCATGTTCTGGCTGTAGAATCAATTGGAGAGGAGATAATATTATTATTGTTTTGTCCAAAGAAAACAACAACTTCTTACAATTCCAATATGGCGATCCGAACGGCAACGATATATTGGAAATTTAGAATGAGATTTTAAAATAGAAATCCCGCAAAATATTTCAAGGAAAAGTATAAAATGTGAATCTAGTTGTATTCACATAATATTTAAGCCGAATTAAGTCCTACATGCCTAAATAAAGATATTCAGTAAAATTCAAAATTCAAATGGAATTATCCATTTTTGCTGATAATAGTGAGTTTTAATATTATATAAAAATGTTAGATATAGGTAATTATTATTATATTATAATAAACTTATTGATCTACATTGTTGGTGTTTTATTTTTAATTTCCTATAAATTTGAATAAGGATGAGAATTAGTAGTGATGTTACCCAGCATCGAAAATTTTATCGATATCGATATGAAGTTTTATCGATAATATGTACTCAAAGAGACATCACTAGCAACTTCAACTTTTAAATGTTGGCAGCAATGTGGATCATTTTTGACGTGAACTTTTCATAGGTTGGTATATAAGACTTAACCTAAGTAATACATGCATATGTGTGCGTGAGCTCGAAATCGAAGTACTGAGTGCCGTCTCTTCCTATACCTATTACTTGCTCTGTGAAGTTAAGAGGCTGATTCAAGAATGTTCTGCCATATTTTTCATTCTGTCAAACACAACGACAGTGCAGAGATAATTATTCCAAGCCCTGACACCGATATTTTTGTATTAGGCCTTTATTTCTGGCATAAACTTGAAAATATACTCGCCATCTTTGAATGCTCCCCCCCACTCCCCCATGCAACTATTTCACTGTACGAACTATTGAATCGTAAACAATGGACTATTGTTAATTATTTAAAATAATAATTTAAAAAATATATTCATGAGTTTTCAATCTATAGTGGTTTAAAGTTAACTCAAAAATGGACCATTTTCGTAAATTTTCTAAAAAATCTTAGAGAAAGTGTAAGAAATGTTATAGTATGCTATATATTCGTGATCTACTCAATAAGCTCTTTCATTTGATACCCCACGCGGCATGTTTTGGAAATGTTTATTTTTTTCTTTGTATGCCATATTTAATAACCGGGGTGCGGGGAAGGGGACCACAAAACTGGTTGGCAACATCTGTCTATAGGATGTCTGGGATCTATACAATATATATCAGAAGTCAGATTTAGGTCCGCTATTTATGCAAACGAACATCTCCTTGGAGCCTGCTCTATGAGCCAAAAAACTGTTATCGTTTGATAAAGCATTTACATTCTCTTGTTTATCGAATTTTTGATGGGTCCGAATTAGGATTATAATGATAACTGCGTTAAAAACAACCGACTTTAAACTTGCACTTGCAACATTTACAAATGCAGACAAAAATGCTCATAAAATAAAAACTTACTGGGCCTATCCGAATAAAATTTTTATGGGACCAATTCGACACCATCCCGCATCGAACAAAAAAAGAATCACGTAAATCGGTTCAGAAACCTCGGAGTAATCGGTGTACATACATAAAAAAAAATAAAAAAAAATTGGTTGTCTGTAAAGTCGGTTTACTGACGATAATTGAACGTGACAACGTCCGATTGTGCTTCTTTGTCGCTCGTTCCGCGCTCTCGTTTCCTCCTTTCGTCTCCTCCTTTTTTTTGAAGTCGGTTAAAAAAAAGGAGTAGTTTTCCTATTACGGTGGTAGTTATTTCCAGGTAACTCTGTATTAGGTTATATCTTCTCCTATTACGGCCCTATTCATAGAACATATTAAAATTACCAGCCCCCCTAGCCAAGTGGCATACGATTTATAGCGTTTCTCTTTCTACAAACGTTGACGCCTTATCGAATACGATAAACGACAGGTAGCCAAGTGGATTAGAACTTGGCGAACGCTTATTCTATTGGATCGTACGCTAATGTCTATGGCTTCGAATTCTAACGTCAGTCAGCGTACGTCAAACTGTCAACTGTCATTCAGTTTGACATTAGTAATGTTGAAAAATATTCTTGAAATATTCAAATTAAACTGCCGAATTCCGAAAACGGAAAAAGTAAAAAGTCAAAAAATTTTTGAAGTGAACTAAAAAATACAGGTTGTGCTTTAAATTATAAAAATACAAATAGAGGTAAGTTAATTTTGCATTTGCAATGAGGCATAAAAAGATATAATGTCTTCAAGGTTTAAATTTAATTTATTTATGTGTACTTATTTTTCTAGTTTAGAAATGGAGAGACTGCGCGCCAGCCAGGAGCAATTTTCTGCTCTTATAGAATTCATGGAAAGGTACTATTAAAAAAATACAGTTTTGATTCCAAACTTGCTTCAATATTTTTATAATAAACAATGAAATCATTAATACCAAGTGCTTCATTGGTGTGTGTTACCCATAGGTATGGTGACCTCTCTCGACCACAGCGGGGACCTCAGGGTCGACTAAAAGCCGACCAAATGTGGGCAAGGCTCACATTATTACTTAATTCAGTTGGTGGTGGGGTTCACAAATCACAAGAGAAGTGGAAGAAAGTAAGTTTGAACTTGCATCTTGTTAACCTAGCTGTATATTTCAAACTCTCAATTGTTTTGCTATTAACTTGCATCTTGTTAACCTAAGTGTACATTGCAAACTCTCAATTGTTTTGCTATTCACTTGCATCTTGTTAACCTAAGTGTATATTGCAAACTCTCAATTGTTTTGCTATTTACTTGCATCTTGTTAACCTAAGTGTATATTGCAAACTCTCAATTGTTTTGCTATTAACTTGCATGTTGTTAACCTAAGTGTATATTGCAAACTCTCAATTGTTTTGCTATTTACTTGCATCTTGTTAACATAGCTGTATATTTTAATATATTCATTTATTTTGCTATTGCCCTTTTCATGCACCGCTTTAACTCACAACATGTAAACCTAAAGGTCTGGGCAGATTGGAAGACTAAAACAAAAAAAAAGAAAATGTTGATTTCCAACCACACAAATGGTACTGGTGGTGGTCCAAGCAGCAGGCTGTCTCTAACAGTTTTGGAAGACCGAGTCTGTGCCATACTGGGAGAGACTGCTGTTCTTGGTCAAGCTGGCATACAAGAGCATGGCTTTAATGTTAGTACTATTATATTATAGCAACTTTACGTATCACACCAATTCCTCTGTAACTTGCATGGCCAATAATAGATATTTATTTTGAAAGAGATTACATATAAGCCTCTTTCAACTTGTGTAAAATGAATTGTATTAAATAAATAAAACAAATAAACAGCTTGAAAATCTATACTAATATAATAAAGCTGAAGAGTTTGTTTGTTTGATTGAACACGCTAATCTCGGGAAATACTGGTCTGATTTGAAAATTTCTTTCGATTTTAGATAGCCCACTTATCGAGGAAGGTTATAGGCTATATATCATCTCGCTAAGACCAACAGGAGCAGAGCACTGCAGGTAAAACTACGGAGCACAGCTAGTGTTTGAAAATGTAATTCCATCACAATATAATTAATAGATATTTAATGTTGATGAGAACATTAAATATCTTTTAATTATATTTTATTCTTTATAAATCTATATCAATTATACAAAATACTTAGCTAACAATTCCTAATCGTAACATTTGTAAGTGTTAAGAGTATATGATAAAAGTTATAAATAACTAATATTGTAGGCGGGGGTTGGGGTTAATTATAAGATATGAGATTGAGATAAAGAGATATTTATTATTAATTCACTATAATGGGATGAGATGAGATGATCTAGGATGGAGCTCCGCCCGGTGCGGAATCCGAATGCGAACTAACATTGTGTGGTAAAATAATAATTAATACATTATAATAAAATATGCAACATCGACGCATTGCATTCCGGGAACATGTATTGTCTGTACGATTAGGTAATCGTACATGTTCCCGGGGGAGAAAAAGGTGAAGGTTAGTAACTTGATGAAAGATGAACTTAAAACTAACAAGGTGATATTACAATTTAGTGTCTATTTACTAAATGATTGTGTTAGTTATGAGTACAAGATGATACATACATTGATTAAAAGATGAAGATACAATAAGTATAAGATTAAGATACATTTGTTCTTTACGATAGGGTTACAAGATTAAGTTACAATTGTTTTTAATAATAGCGTTACAGAGATTCACTTAAGTTGGGAAGCGAGAACACTCGAAAGATTGGCGACGAGGCCTGGTCATGTTTATTTACGCGCACATCACATTCACTAACACTTATCACACAATCACTTGTCACCGGGGTTGGAGGTGGCCGGGCGGGGACTGCGACGCTGGTCGCAGCCTCCACCGCCGGCTCTGCTGAGGCTCGTCGACGACGCAGCTGTCTCCAATACGTTATTATTGCCACAACAACCAGAATTCCAATTAACACATATATTATAAAGTAATGATGAATGTCGTGATACGACAACTTCGTGCCCAATGGTTCACTCAGTTTTAGGAGGTCAATTTTTCTTTTTATTTCGTCAAATTGCTTAATATCTTCCGAACTGTTTGTATTGAGATCCTGATCTGTTAATTTGGAGATCGATATGTTTATAAGATGATTTATTGGAGCAATTTCTATTGCCACAAACTCGGAAGTGGTATTTATATTGCTCGACAGCTTTTTATGAGAAAATACTTGAAAATCTTTAGTTTTAATAGTACAACCCTCCATAACGCTTAACAAACCCGCTTTTGTTACCTTTGTAGAGGTTATTTTATCAGCACAGATAAATTTTATGTTGCATTCATTACAACAAAAATAATAATATACATTAGAGGTCGATAATTCTTGCCAACGATTCGTACAAGGTAATAATGTTGTTTGACAAATTCTCGTATTAGGAATTATCTTACATAAATCATGATCATCTATTAAATGTCGAATAGGATTTCTGATGTGACAAAACACAGTAGTAGGATTCTGGTTCAAACATGCTTTAAAATCGCTTTCAGAGATCGTTATATAAGAGTCCTTTTGTATGTTGATAGCCGCTAAATTAGAGGTCGGTATCACGTTCACCATGCTGCCGTTTGAAATACGTGGGATAGAAATGAGATTAAATATTTCATACATATTTCTTTCCACCAAAGGTATTTTTATTTCAATAATTAAGTATTTTTTAGTGTTCTTGGCTCTAACTTTTAGTAAACTATAGACATCTTGAAAATGTAAATTATCAACAGGCAACGCCAAATCGTTGGGTAGTTGAGTAGATATCAAATTTAACTCTGATCTCAGCTGTTTTGGAGATAACAAATGAAAGTCTAATTTGCCACCGTAAATATCCGTCACAGTATCTAAAATGAAGTCTTGCATTCTTCTAAGTTTGTATAATAAGTTGTTAGTTATAAGCGCCGAGGATATAAAATCGGAGATAAGAGATGCGTTTTGTAGTTTTTGTTTAAAGATTTGGTTTGACTTTTCAAGGTAATTGAGTCTCTGGTTAATTATTTTATGTTGTGTAATCATTGTTTGTTCCATTCTTTTCATTAGATTTAATTCAGCTTCCACGATTGAAGTTTGATTTTTCCACAATTTAAATAAGTGATTTTCATTTTCTCTTAAAAGGTCGATATCGTTTTCATATTTTTCTGCAAATCTCTGATCTAATAATCCAAATAAACTGTTAGCAACGTAGCCTACTCCGTCTATTAAACCACGACGCGGGCGCTTAGCTCCCATATCAAATGAATCACTCATAAATAAAATGTTATTATAATATTCCAATTCGCCGAACTCGTGCTCGAGCTGTAATAGTATAGCGTCGCATTGTGTTAGTTGTTCTCTTATCATGGGACATATTGTTTTGAGATATTGTATGTCTTTTACGAGTGCGGCCGTTCCTTCTTGATAAGGGTATTTATCATAATAAACTATTAGCTTCCAATCGTCTCTAACCAGCCGCATGTTCGTTAATTTGTCAAAATAAATACTGTTGTTATTTAATGGTGTATACGTAAACTGTGCGTGACACGAACTTATTATTGAGAGGAAAAATAATGTTAACGATAACACTATAACGGAGAAGGACATGCCACGGGGATTCTTTGTTTTCGAGATTTTAATTTCTTCCTTATCATAGTCGGTAGATTCATTAATTGTATGTGTATTTGTAGGTAACAGTGATAGCTTAACAATAGGTCGTTTCATGTATCCGTTTTTGGTTTTAAGAGTGACAACCCTCACAAGGCCGTCACTTCCGGGATGTAGTTGTACGACTCGCCCTAAAGCCCATTTGCCGGGCGGCAAGTTTTCATCCTTTATGATGACTATATCGTTCAACTTCAGATCTGTTTGAGGTTGTTTCCATTTGGATCTTATAGATAGTTGCGTGAGATATTCATTCTTCCATTTAACCCAAACGTCCTGATAGATTTTCTGAGTTAAGTGCCATCGAGTTCTAAGATCATTTTCTGTATCAAAAATAGTTAGATTAGGGCCGCTTGCTAGGAAATGGGCCGGTGTTAAATAGTCTAGGTTATCGGGGTCTTCTGTCAACGGGCAAAGCGGTCTTGAATTCAAACAAGCTTCAAGTTGAGATAACAAGGTCGAATATTCTTCAAAGGTGAGTTTTTGTTCGCCAATGACTCGTTTAAGATGATGTTTGAGGCTTTTCACCGCAGCTTCCCATAATCCACCCGCTGAAGGCCACGATGGGGCGTTGAAATGCCAATCTATATTCATTTCTGATATAATAGAGGTACACTCGTTACTTGATAGGATTTCTAAGATCTGTGTATATTCTCGTTGTAATATATTGTTAGCACCTATGAAGTTTGTTCCTTGGTCACTATAAATATGTCGTGGAACGCCTCTTCTAGCGGACATTCGCCGCAACGCAGCTATAAACGCTGATGCTGTGAGATCGGAGACTAATTCTAAATGTACAGCTTTCGTCACCATACATATAAAGACGGCTATATATCCTTTTGATGTTTTGATTCCACGGCCTTTATTCGCTTTCACCAAAACATGTCCCGTAAAATCTATTCCCGTGTTAAAAAAGGGTCGGCTGGGTATGACACGGGAAGGGGGTAAATCACCCATAAGTTGATGTTGCAATGTAGGATCCACTTTTTTGCATTTTACACATAATCGTAATCTCTTTTTGACAGCTCTGTTTCCTCTAAGAATCCAATATTTTTGTCGTATAAAACCTGCGGTTAATTTTGGTCCGCCGTGAAACACAAGATCGTGTGATTCGTCAATAATAAGCTCAGCTAACTTCGATTGTGGCGGAATAATAATAGGATATTTCATTTCAGGATTAATATTAGAGTTTTTTAACCGCCCACCGACTCGTAGCAATCCAGTAGAGTCTAAAACGGGGTTCAAACTTAAAATTGTACTCTTTTTACTAAGAGGTAGGCCGTTTGAAAGCTGAGATTTTTCTTGAAAAAAATATTCATCTTGAACATGTCTTATTATCATTTCTCTGGCACGCTTTAAGTCTTTCATAGTAAGATAATTATATTCATACGTTTTTTTGTAAATAATCTTATCGATAAATTTTATAATATACGCTAAAATTCTTATAATTTTCCTAAGAGAGCTATATTTAGATAACAATTGTTTTATTATGTAATCTGATCTTGTAGTTGCCGCATTAACGCATGTTATGTTCTTTTTAAGATCTTCATTAGTTGTATATGTAGGATTTTCAGATCCTTCCTTCATGATCCGGCTCGAAGGACCAATGTAGGCGGGGGTTGGGGTTAATTATAAGATATGAGATTGAGATAAAGAGATATTTATTATTAATTCACTATAATGGGATGAGATGAGATGATCTAGGATGGAGCTCCGCCCGGTGCGGAATCCGAATGCGAACTAACATTGTGTGGTAAAATAATAATTAATACATTATAATAAAATATGCAACATCGACGCATTGCATTCCGGGAACATGTATTGTCTGTACGATTAGGTAATCGTACAAATATATTGATAAAAATAAATATTTTTCAGGCGCCACCAGTACCAAGGGAAGAACCCATTCCTGAAGATGTGGAAATTGAAATTCCTGTAGGCTTAGAGAATTTTAATTATAATAGTAAGTTTTATTAAACTCTATTTACTTATTAAATTAGCCTTCTTCTAGGAGCTGTTTTCAATCGTCATAATATAGTTTAATCGATAATAATTGAACATAATTCATTAAATGACTTGAATAAATTAGTCTTTGCTTGTATCCTAGAGAATATTATTCAACAGATGGAATGGATGAACATTTCTAATTTATAATATAAGTGGAAGTCAGAATTATATTTGCCTCCTTAACATTATTTTCATTACTCAACAGCAAGTGTTCCAACATTGCCAGCATCACCGCTACTGCTAGACCCACAGCCCTCACCACCACCACCACCAGTACGTCCGCCGCCCCCTCTACCGCGTTCTCCTCCGCGTCCCACTGGTCGACGGTCATCGGCGTCACCGCGATCTGCGACTGCCTCGCCGCGACATGGGATGCAGAGAGCTCGCAGGAATCGCGGCTTAACGCCATTTGACCGGGCCGCTACAGAATTTGTGGCGGTTGAACAACGACGCCTTGCACTGGAGGAGACGCGAGAGAAGCTTTCCCATGAGCGAGAAAGGGAAAGGGAAAAGCTTCTCCATGAACGTGAGAGGGAGCGTGAGGAACTTTTCCACCAAAGAGAAATGGAGCGACTGCGGCTGGAGTCGCTAAAGGTTGAGGCAAATCGCGAGCAAACTAGGGTGATGCAGCAAATAGCTGTTATCGGGCAAAGGTTGCTCGAGATATTGCCTCAAGGGCCCGCATCTTAATTTTTTTTTTCATAGGGTTTTAAGTGTATTATTTAGTGCCTTTCTTTTTATTTTTTTTAAGTGCTTGTTTTAGATTTTAATTTAATAGTTTAAGTACAGTATTTTCTGTCCTCAGTCTTTAGTTGTTTTACTTTTTACACGCTTTTTATTAGCTTCACCTGTATGTTTGAATGTTTGTTTGTAACCGACTTCTTTGGGCGCGATTTTGACCCACTTTAAACGGCCAGATTTCGTTCAAACTTTGTAGATTTATTGAGGACCGATGACAATACACTAATTTGATAAAATTATTCCATTTTTCAATTTGCAAAAAGCGTGTTTTTTAGTTTTTTTTAAACTATTATTATATATATCTTTAAATTTAATAGGATTTATATGTACTTAATTTATTTTAAGTGTTTGTTTTAGATTTTAATATTTTAATTTAATAGTTTAAGTACAGTATTTTGTGTCCTCTGTCTTTAGTTGTTTTACTTTTTAATCTTTAAATTTTATAGGATTTATATGTACTTAATTTGTTTTAAGTGTTTGTTTTAGTTTTAAGAATATTAAATAAAACATATATATACATAATAATAGTATATTTTATTACTTAATTAGTTAAGTAGTTTATACCACCATTAATTCAGTACACACTTTTTTAAATACTAACAAAAAATACAATAATAAAAATTACAAACTTAAAAATATAAAAAACAGGTTGAGGCTGCAACAATGATCAATTTTTTCACCTATGACCTGCACTAAAATATGAGCAGTTATCAGAAACTTTAAAAGGATTAATATATACTGTAACTAATGCAGTTTCATTATTTAAATCTGTGTAGGTAAACAAAATAATGTTTTAGGAGCGAAAAAATATTATACAAAACTACTTGGTCAGGCATACTAAATTAGGCTTAAAAGTAATACACATTAAAACTACACACAACACACTTTAAAAAATACAAAAATAACCTACTAAACTAATCTATTAACTAAATTATTTAGCATTATTCTGCCACTCATCAGCTCATCTTGGTTGCTGGAAATGGGTCCAACCCCCACACTCGGTTCATCACCATCCTCTTGTTGCTCAGCCATATTATTAGGGGGAGGTAATTTAGCATCCAGTGCAATATTGTGCAGAACACAACATGCAATAGTTACCTCACTGGCAACACGAGGATGGTAATGGAGTGTATGATGCTTCAGCAAGCATCTCCAACGAGCCTTCAATACACCAAAACATCGTTCAATACAATTGCGTGCCTGTAAATGGCGTGTAGTGTACACCTCTGCTCGAGAACCTGGTTCGGCATTTAAAATTGGTGTCATCAGCCACGCTCTCTGTGGGTATCCAGAATCACCTTAAACAAATAATGTAGTTAAAGAGCTTTATAAATTATAACTCCAATATTTTTATGATAAATATGTAGAAGTAGGTAGGAATTAAATGATTTACCTAATAGCCACGTCAATTCACCATTTTTGTGAAGTCCACGCATGTATGGTTCCACTTCACTGGATGACCATATGAAGGAATCATGCGTGGCTCCACCATATTTTGCATTGACATTGATAATCTTTAAATTATCATCACATATCTGAAAAAAAAAATTTAAGTTATAAAAAATATTCTATTTGCAGTTGCTTTGTTATTTTGTTTTAATGAAACATGATTAAAAACAATGCTTACTAACTAATAATACATATGCAAAGAAAAATAGCTTACCATTTGCACATTTAAGGAATGGTATCCTTTTCTGTTAAAATAATTCTGTTCATCAATGTGGGGTTTTACAATTGATATGTGAGTGCAATCTATGCATCCAATTACCCCTGGCAATTGAAATTTCCTTTGAAATCTGTAATTAGGTACATTCACATTTTATAATCAAAGACAATTACCTACATATATTAAACATATAATACAATTGTTAAAAAGACTTTCAAATGAATTTGTCATAATATTTTGTAAACCTTTAAAACATTTAGAATTGAACAGAAACAAACATTTTGTGGTATAATAGAATTGTTTGTGACTACAATAGCAGCAACCTTCTTCAATGCAAAGAATTATGTTATTTATTAAAATTGTACAAAACATTGAAAGTTTTTTTTTTTTTTATGTCAGAGCAAGCAACTTAAGCATAAGAAATAAACACTTGCAACATAAGAAGTGTTGCAGGTGCTTTGCCGGCCTTTTATGGACAAATAAGCTCTTTTCTTGAAGGCCCCAATGTCGTAGTTGTACATTGAAAGTTATAAATAAATTAATAAAAACACTTACTCTTGTCGAATTCTTGTTCTTTCTTGGTGTGTTTGAGGGAAAACTATCCATTTTTTCACTATCCGAGGACTGTTGAGTGCCTCCACAACTTGCCTAATGCATCTACTTGTAGTGCGTTGTGGCAAATGTTGTGTGACACCCACAATTCTCTGATAGGATCCCGTTGCGAAGAAACTCAGAGCGCAAAGAACCTACGAATATAAGTAGAATTAGGATACGTAATATAGGTACCTAATAGATATGCACAACACATGCCTTTCATTGGGCATTTAAAATATCGGACATCACTAATAATTATAAACAATCGCAGTGAAGAAACTGTGGATTACCTTTACTTCCAAAGGAATTTCTTTAGTCCCCCGTATGTTTGTTTCGTTACGTAGGCTGCAGCAAAGCTCGCTAAAAGTTTTTTTATTTAACCTAAAACGCTCCTGAAACAATTGTTCCGGCATTTCATTGATTGTCTCTAAACTCCGTCTGGACGCATTTCTTTTTTGGCGCCTGAGCCAAAGTTCTTCATCGTGCGCAGCTTTTAAAAGTCTCAAAGCGTGCATTTTATGAAAACTAAAATTTTATAATCACTAAACACAACACGAAACTTCGACAGCTGATTATAAAATCGCCATTTTGTTTCGATTTCTACAAGATGTTATAGCGTACGCTAGTTATCGAACGCCCATTGGCGTAGTCTCCTGTCAAAACTCAAAAGTGCCACTTGGCTAAGCATTTGTATGGCGCCTGTCGTATGACTTAGGTAACGTTTCGTCACGTTTCGTCTAATAGAATAGAAAAACATTGCCACTTGGCTACCAATTTTCGTTTCGTTACGCTGGGTCACGTGACGTATCTCCAGCTTATGTCAATCTCATACATTCGTTTATCTATTCTATCAAACGCAATGACTAAGGAATCCTATGGACAGGCAATGACTAAGGAATCCTATGGACAGGGCATAATGTTCTATACAAACAACTGATTATACAAATATCATGCATTTCGATACCGAAATAATAAAACGAATACTGTCTCTTTCTAACTAATGAATATTCTGCTAAGTGAAAATATATGACTATACGTCAGTCAGTGCTAATTCTATACCGTTTGACATTTGAAGTTAGCTCAAATACCTACTGTGGCCGGGCGCCATTTTATGTTCTCGTTATTATGATGTACATGCTCTGTCATTGCTCCGTAGTAAACATTGAAAAATATTGAATATTTTTGTGAATGTAACAAACATTTGTGTCTAAAACATATAGAGTGGTCAAGGACAAATAGTGGCATAATACCAAAGCGCAGTATTGTGGGATGTGGCTCCGGAAAGAATGAAAACTAGAAAAGTTTGTCTTTGCACCGGTATGTATACGTTTTGACTGAAATATTAGTTATTACTTTGCTGATTTACTTATTTTCATGTATATTGAATTGAGGAGTATTCACAGACTATGTTCAGTGTAAAATTGTTACCAAATATAGCTTTATTTTGTATATTTTCGTTCTAGTAAAATAATGAATTTGGGTGCTAGTGATGACTTATAATATCGACATCAGCAAAATGTTCGATGAAGACGTGCGTCTCCCAAGGCTGTGTCATTAATCTTAAGAATAGTTGCTTTGGTGAATACACTTCCAAAATAACAAATTAATTTTGCCAAGAGCAGCAGAAGGAAAAATAAAACACTTAAATTTACCTAATATGAATTTTAACTTAAGTAAGATTAATCGCTTTTATAGTAGGTACTTTAAAAATGTATTTATAAATAAGTCAGGTCAGGACTAAAATTATAATAACCTAAAAATTCATTTTTTGAAGGTTACCAAGAAGTGAAAATAGAAAAGGAGAATGGTTAGAAGCAATTGAAAATGAAAATATCAAGCCAAATGTAAAGGATATAATATCATAGTATGTTCCCTACATTTCCCCGAAAGTGCTTTCAATAGAACAATGGATGTGATTAGTCTGCACGATGATGCTATACCAGTATGTCTGCCGCTGCATTCACACAGGGTGAGGTTTTTATCTGTAGACACGTGATGTCTTCCAATTTACTTTTGGTCTTTTTATTTAGATTTAGGGCTGTCATTTATAATCTAACGTTTCTCCTATTTTGAAGGAGGCCTGTGAACAAACTGAGATGGTTTTATATGATTTTTTTGAGTACAAACTTGGGTGATATTTGGTTGTTGAAATGTTATTGACTGAGGGAAAGTGCAATTTACTTTAAATACATGGGGTGTTTTAAGTTATTTTTCTATTCTTTATAAATTTATATTTATAAAGCATTTCAATGCCATAAAACCAAAAATATAAATTCAAGTTCCGCTATTGTAAGCCCTAATGTTGATATTAATTTCAAACCATCAGCATTGCCCTTTTAATTAAAATGTATTGCATTTTAGTTTAAATGTAAAGTGAACAATGCTAGTTAATGTAAACTGTGACATTTCATTTCCAGGTACCAGTTGAGCCTCAAATCCCGAACTCAAAAATGAACAGAGTGTATCTGAGTGCATTCCAGGCTACACAAAATAGTTTAGCTCTATAATTTTCTCTATTATTATATATTATTGTTTTTTTTTGTCTATTATTTATAAATAAATAAATACAATTACTGTATATTGTGTTGTTCATCGTAATAAAATACTATTATATACCTATATTAGTATATATTATGTTGTTTCATTATATTACATTCCTCAAAACTGAAATTACCAAATTGTAAGTCTACCGTAATCCTTATATCGAAGTCAAAATTGAACTGGATTTATCAAATTATACAGGGTTAGCTATCTTGTCCGGCGAGGTTGCTGGTGTTTTACAAGTAACCCTGTATAGGTGTTACCGTCACGAGCAGCCATCGTCATACTTAATTTTATTAATTGGCATTGTCATTTTTTCCATTTGTAATTTTACTTCTATGTTTTGTACAATAAAGTTAAAATAAATAAAAAAGAGTGTGTGTTTATGTACACGCGTTACAAGTTACGCGCCAAAAGAAGTATAACTTCAAAAAAAAATATATTAATATTATTTTTATATCGATAAACATAATAATGTTTATCGATATATTCTCGGCACTAAACACCGCCATGTTTTGTTACAAGCAATATGGCGCCGGCCACACTTTTTTTGTAGGTATGTCACTTCCATGTGATTCCTTATTCATTGTGGACAGGGCATATTGTTCTATACAAACAACTGATTATACAAATATCATGCATTTCGATACCGAAATAATAAAACTAATACTGTCTCTTTCTAACTAATGAATATTCTGATATGTGAAAAAATATGACTATACGTCAGTCAGTGCTAATTCTATACCGCTTGACATTTGAATTTAGCTCAAATACCTACTGTGGCCGGTCGCCATTTTATGTTCTCGTTAGTCGTTAATACGATGTACATGCTCTGTCATTGCTACGTAGTAAACATTGAAAAATATTGAATATTTTTGTGATTGTGACAAACATTTGTGTCTAAAACATATAGAGTGGTCAAGGACAAATAGTGGCATAATGCCAAAGCGCAGTATTGTGAGATGTGGCTCCGGAAAGAATGAAAACCAGAAAAGTTTGTCTTTGCACCGGTATGTATACGTTTTGACTGAAATATTAGTTATTTCTTTGCTGATTTAGTTATTTTCATGTATATTGAATTAATCTAACTAACCTAACTGAAAAAACAATGACGGAGGAAGAGATATATCGAGGCTTCCCTGAACAATTCATACCTGTTCTTGAGAAACATTACAAAAATGTTCAAGCATTTATAGACGAAGATCCAGTACAGAAAGTGGTCAATGGAAAAGTGTCAAATAAAGTACCGATAATGTTGGGTTACAATTCCGGCGAGGGCATATCAGTTATATCTGAAGAAATAAATAAACTAGACGTTAAAAATAACAATGTAACATATTTCGTGCCAAGGCAAATCGTTGAAGCTGTCTCAAAGGAAAAAGCTTTAGAATTTGGTGACAGGATTCAGAAATTCTATGCAGGAGATAGAAGCATATCAAAAGAAAACCCTGATATAGTCCGTGATATTTTAACGGATACAAATTTCGCGTACAACACACACAGATTTGCTTATCTCTATAGCAAATTGAACGCTCCAGTATACATACATGTATACTGGAGCGTTCAATTTGCATAGCCCAATTTTGAAACCGACTTAAATATAATCAAGAGATACTCCTCTTACAAAGACTTGCCAGGAGTTAGTCATGCTGATGACTTGTTCTATCTCTTTTATAATAACCTTAACAAGGAGGCATATGACAATCAACCGAAGCTGAGAGATATTGCGTATGAAGTGACCAAGCTATGGACTGATTTTGCTAAATATGGGTAAGAAAACTTTAATTTATTACGATGAACATATCATTTCCTAGCTTTGCATGTATGGTAATCGGAGAAAGATCGATGGCGTCAATGTATTAGCTTCTGCGCAATTGGCTAGTCTCACATAAGGTTGACCGTCGAGATCAAAATGCATACTATAATCCGTATTAAAGCAATACATCCTACTCTAGGCAAAATCTTATTGATATTGTAAAAAAATTTTTCACTTTAGTAACATAGACGTGAACTTTAATATGCGTCTAACTCAGGCCCCGGAATTGTCTCGTGGACCGATCGGGCCGCTTGGGGCTCAATGGGTTAATCGTAATATTATAACAGTCATCATAATATAATGAAAAAAACTATTTGCTTGTGAATAATGGAACTATCAAAAATGTTCTGCCTATTGTGGTTTTCAAGTGTGTGGTATAGTTACGTGAAACTAATATAAATGAGTGTAACGATCTGGTATTACCCTAGAACAAATTCGTCATCTGCGTGAAGAATTTAACTATGTCTAATAATATTATAATCATCCACAACCGCTGGTACAGCACGATTCAAACTTAATGGCGGCTCGGAACATCGTAGGTTCTGATGCGCAATGCGCAATTTTTGGTATCAGCGGGATTGTCAACTTGACTGTACCTGTGCGCACCTGCAGTCGCAGCTAACTTCCGAACCGCCATTAAATTTGAATCTAACTGTACAGTAGATAGTGCGAGAACGTAAAATACTACATCCAGATACCTAATTACCTTGCTCAAATAAAGAAGAATACTGAAACAGATTTCTAATCCTGGACTATGCATCTTAGAATTTTGGGTTCAGAATTTGCGTCGACTGCACTTACTAAAATGATTAACTGCTTTTCTTCTCATTTCAGTAACCCCACACCCGATGACAGTCTGGGAGTAAACTGGCTGCCGTACACGCCAACAGGCAAGGAATACTTCAACATACAAGACAAATACTCCGTCGGGAGGTTCGCGGACCAGCGGCGAATGGAGTTCTGGGACCAGATCTACAAAGAGGCCGGTCTGCCGCATATTGGATAATAAGCATAATGTAGAATGTGAATAAATGTTTGAAATTCAATTGGATTGTGTTTCATTCAGTATCGTCAATAGTAATGAACTGATTTAATACTGTATGGATTTGATATTCGGCAATGTAATTAAATTGTGATGGAATTCGACTATAATTGAATTATATTTATTTATAGTTTCTTACATAAATTAGCATACCTATATTTATAGCTATGGATGACTTGTTCTTATTACTCTTTACAAAATAGAGAATTTTATAAAAATTTGAATTTCTGCCCTTTTCGGGTGTGTCTAGCCTTAAAAATGATATGATTCGGGCTGAAAGAAAGCTATGAGATACTAGAACTGTATAATATATTAATTCTGTAAAGCTTTTCCTAACAATATACATCTAAATAATACTTTTTAGTGTATTTTTCAACACGAATCAAACGAGCCTAAACTCGATAAAGTTGAGTCAATATAATATTACTGAGTTCCCATGGCCACCTTCCGATTCCATCATCAAATCATGTCATGATAATGTTTCATCGCTCTCCAATTATCATAATATAAAAACTACTGGGCCTATCCGAATAAAATTTTTATGGGACCAATTCGACACCATCCTGCATCGAACAAAAAAAGAATCACGTAAATCGGTTCAGAAACCTCGGAGTAATCGGTGTACATACATAAAAAAAAATACCGGCTGAATTGATAACCTCCTCCTTTTTTTGAAGTCGGTTAATGCAGTCAACCACAGACAAACTACTCGCCTTCAAATCGTTTATACTTAAGCCGGTACCTTTTACCTCCTCCACTACATATAATAACGGGTTCCTTCATAAATATTTCTCATTCAGTATTCGTGTGTTGTTATGTCTAGAGGAAAATGTTTAACAAAAACAAAATCATTTGTATCCTCATATACGTGTCTAGTACATCATGTTTACACTCGGAGATAAGAAATGTAAGTGATTTTCCTGTATTTATACAATTAAATATACATAGGTAATATGAATGTGTAGGAACAATATATGGTACCTTTTGTTTTTCTGTATGTCACTTTGGAATTATCAATGAAATAACGTGACCAAATTTATTTGGAGTAACTTAGAGCCTGGCCTAACTTCTTCTATGCTATGTCTTACTTCCCAGTGCTAAAAAATGGAACAATATTTCGTGTCTTTAACAATCAAGGCAATATAGGTTAACTATGTAAATTAAATTGACTAGCCGGTTGGCTTGGTTGGTAGTGGCCCTGCCTTCAAAGCCAGAGGTCGTGAGTTCGATCCCCACCCGGGGCAAATATTTGTGTGATGAACATAGATGTTTGCTCTGTGTCTGGGTGTTAATTATCTATATAAGTATTTATTAAAAATTATATATGTATGTTTATCAGCCATCTGGTTTCCATAACACAGGCGAAAGCTTAGTATGGGATCAGATCGTGCCGTGTGTGAAAATTGTCCCCAAACATTTATATTTATTTAAATACAAAACATATTGTCGTATTAAAACATCCTTAAATTTTTCAGAAAAGACCTATAGTAACAGTTACAAATGGCAAAATAGAGGGCACGGTCGAAACGATTTATGATGGATCCCGATATTATAGTTTTAAAGGAATACCATATGCTGAAGCTCCTGTTGGAAAACACAGGTTTGAGGTACCGTCTGTTATTTTATTTTTTCGTCTGAGATTTATTACAAGTACTGTATAATTTTTATGAAATTGAGATTTAGGATGTAACTATTTTTACTTTTACAATCTGTTTTTTTTTTCATACACCGATACGATTATTTTCAGGCACCACTACCAGTTAAACCATGGGAGGGTATCCGTGATGCCGCACAGCATGGACCTGTTTGTACACAAGTAAATTTTACAACATCTCAGACAACTGGAAGCGAGCAATGTTTATTCCTGAATGTCTATACTAAATCTCTCGATACAAAGTCCAAAATACCGGTAATGGTGTTTATTCATGGAGGTTCCTATGATTCGGGATCAGGCAACTCCGATATGTACTCACCAGATCTTATCATACAACATGACGTCATACTGGTAACTATTAACTACCGATTGGAACTTTTAGGTTATATCTCTTTAGATATACCCGAAATACCAGGTAATGCAGGAATGAGAGACCAAGTCATGGCCCTTCGCTGGGTAAAAGAAAACATTATGAAATTTGGAGGTGATCCTGATAACATCACCATATTTGGGGAAAGCTCTGCAGGGACGGCTGTCACATATCTTATATTATCACCGATGGCTCAGGGATTGTTCCATAAAGCTATAGCACAGAGTGGAGTTTGCCTACAGGACTGGGCTCAAGGGAGAGACTTGGTACAAAGAGCATTTAGAGCAGGAGAAGTGCTAGGAAAACAGACAAAGGATGTTGGTGAATTATTGGAATTTCTCCGCAGTCTACCAGCTGGCAATCTCACTAATCTTAATAACAGTACTTCGACACAAGATGAAAGATACAGAGATTTGGCTCAACGATTTGTTCCAGTTGTTGAAGCAAGATTTCCAAATGTTCAGCCATTTATAAGCGAGGATCCTGCGCTAATGCTGCTGCACGGTAACGCGAGTAAAGTACCACTTATGGTTGGTTATAATTCTGGTGAAGGACTCACAATAATTGCCAGTGAAATACCAAGATTGGATATACGGAATAAAAATCCTTCCTACCTTGTACCTAGTAATTTAGCTGATAGACTTTCTGAAGAACAAATAATGAAAGTTGGAGAAAGTATAAAAAGATTCTATGCTGGTAATGGAAATTTTAGTGAAGATCATCCTGAAAGCATACGAGATATGGCCACGGATTTACATTTCGCATACAATACCCATAGATTTGCTTATCTATACAGCAGTCTGCAAGTACCAGTATACATGTACAGATTTAATTTCGATACAGATTTGAACATAGCTAAGAAATTCACGCCATACAAAAATCTAAAAGGCGCCAGTCACGCAGATGACCTTTTCTACTTGTTTTACAATACATTTAACAAAAATGTTTTCGATAATGATCAGAAATTAAGAAAATATACTTATGAAATAACCAAAATGTGGACTGATTTTGCCAAAACTGGGTAAGTCTTAATGAGTATATCTCTATCTAGATCATGTTTTACATTTCTCGCTATTTCTAGTCATGAATTGCCAACACGGCAAAATATTCGGGCAGTCCAGGTATTAAAACTTTCAATATAATTCATAAAATATTAATAGAGAAAATATTATTTTCAGAAACCCCACACCAGACGACAGTCTTGGCGTGAAATGGCTACCATACACACCTGCTGGGAAAGAATATTTTTCAATACAAAAGAATTACACCATGGGAACATATGCTGACCAACATCGCATGGAACTTTGGAATGGAGTTTACAAAGAGGCTACCCTTCCTATTATAGGATAAATTTGTAAAATTTTCTTACGATTAATAAAAAAATCTAAAAGAAATAATTAAGTATTGTGTAAATAGAAAAATCCCTACTAATATTAATATAATTATTGGTTTGTATGTCTTTCTTTCATATCGCAGAGAAGCGATTTTATGATGTAATTTTTGTATGTGGAGATAGGAGACTAGATAGGCTAAATTTACCGTGGTGAAACATCTCATTCCCAGGGTACGTATGTACGTAAGTACCTATTGAGTACGCGAGCGAAGTCGCGGGTGGTGGTGGTGGTGGTTAATCTAGTATAATATCAAATAACAATATAAAGCCTACCTTTTTATGATAGCGTTACCTTTTCTGGAAAATATTTTACTATTTATAAAAATCCGTGCAAAAATGAATGTTTGTTATGTTATTTAGTAAAATTTCCCACATTTTATCAACCTATTAACGTATTGAAACATACGAACTTTGTCACCTAAGAATAAGTAAATAAAAACAACTTTTTACGACAAAATAATATAGTGGTTCCGTAGTAAACGAGGTTGTATTTTTTGTATAAGCAGAAATATTTTTAGAGTTGCATGATTTTGATGATTTTTTTGGTTAATTGAATGAAAAATAATTGTTAGAAAGCTCTAATATCGGTCAGGTATTAAAAACTCAAAACGATAAAGATAGAAGAACATAGGGAACATACACATGGGACAGTGAATTTAAATATTATGTAGAGATTTTCAATCACAAAACCCAAATAGATACTTACAGTAAATATTGGCGTGCCAATTGTGTACAAACGAATCTTACTAAAAAATTTAACTATACTTGAATTATTCTACATTATGAATTTATTTGTGTCTAATTTGCAAATGTTCGGAAAATTATACGATCGTATTTACAGTATCGGCTGGATAGTAATCAAAAGGTATTATTTTATGAGCGAATGTAATATTAAAATAAGTGTCGATGATAAAAGATTTTTAATAACAGTACTTGCACCAACACTTGCACGTTCGTATTATCTAGTTATTAAACTCAGGTAATTAATTTAAAAAAATAGTGAAGAAATTTACATCACTTGCTCGTGGCTAATCCAAGACATTCGTGAAACTGATCTATAGGTATAAATGTTTGCTATGATATTAATTATACTTCTAGTGTTGATATCCTTTATTATTTACCAAAAAATTAACAATGCGGTGTGTAAATCTAAGAAGAGGCTGGATGGCAAAACAGTGATCGTCACTGGGGGCACGTCAGGCCTTGGTTTGGTTATAGCAGAGGACTTCGCGGCACGAGGAGCAAGAGTTATTGTAGCCTGTCCTTTCGAGGAAGAAGGAATTAATTCTAGAAAAGAAATAGTCGAGAAGTCCGGAAATCAAAACATCGTATACAAATACTTGGATCTATCCTCCCTGAAATCTGTAAGGGAATTTGCTGAAGATATCCTAAACACGGAAACACGACTGGACATTTTGGTAAACAACGCGGGCGTCGGAGTCCCTGAAGACTTTATGACAAAAGATGGCATGAACTTTATACTCCAAGTGAATTACTATGGACACTTTCTATTGACACTTCTACTCCTACCATTATTGAGGCGTACAGGTACAAAAGATGCCCCCGCAAGGATCATTAATATGTCGTCGCTCGCTCATAGATTTGCAAGTTCCGATGTCGAACATTATAATAGAACTGGATACGGGTTAAAACTAAGGATATACGCTAACAGTAAGCTGTCTCTAGTACTATTTGCGCGTGAGTTGGCAAGACGCCTTGCTGGTCAAAATGTGATCATTAACTGTGCGGACCCAGGATTCGCAGCCACAAGGATTTACAAAAGCGCAAACGAACTATTTGGCCTTATAGCGTATAGTTTAATTCGCATTTTTGCCAAAACTGCGTATGAAGGCGCTCAGACAGCTATTTACTTGGGAGTAGATGACGCTGGTACGGTCAGTGGCGAATATTTTGCAAACTGCAAGCGAATTAAAGCTGATAGTAAGGCATATAATGAGAACAGCGTTAAGAAACTGTGGGATCAATCGATGAAGCTTGTTCAACTAAATGATGACGATTTTCGAGATCTTATCGCGACATAATAAACCTTGGATTTTAATATTTATGAGAAAATTTTAAGGTGCAATAAATAACTGCCATGATAAGAAAATGGGAAAAATTACGAATGACTAAAAACAACAAACAACATATTATGTCTATCGTCTATATGTTTTAAGATAAACTTCTGTGTACATAATTAAAATAAGAATTATAATAAGTAAATACGTTCACTTTTTTATAATTATCAATAACACAATCTTGATATAAATAGAATGAATCCTTATTTTTTTACACCAAGAAGGGCCGGGCCTATTATGATTATATAACGTACATATAAATACGTACGGTTTTAATTTATCACTTTTATTTAAATCTTACAAATTCTGACGAAAAAGGGGATATTTTATGTTTGCACTAACAGAAAATCTAATGTTGTTCTAGTATTAAAAGTATAAAGAAACACTACAAAAACTTAACCGTAAAAGATAATGTTAAGGAATAATTAAAAAATGATTTTATATTTAAATAACATAATATGTATAATGTATATATTTAACAATTATAAACATATAAAGATATAAAACTATTCCTCATAAGAATAATATAAAATACATCTTAATTAATCTATACTCATATTATAAAGCTGAAGAGTTTGTTTGTTTAAACGTTTGAATGCGCTAATCTCAGGAACTACTGGTCCGATTTGAAAAATTCTTTCGGTGTTAGATAGCTCATTTATCGAGGAAGGCTATATATCACAGCTAGTAATTTATATACATACATCTATCTACCATACCTATATGATATCTATCTACTGACCATTCTAATTAATCACTAACTAGTAACTACAATTTACTTTTATTAATATGCATCAAACCAGCTTCTTGATACAATTTGTTCCAAAATTCCACATTTTCTTTATCCGCATACTTTCCAGTAGAATAGGTCTCGTCAATATTTAAGAATTCCTTCCCATTTGTGGTGTATGGATTCCATTTAATTTGAGGACTGTTCAATGTTGGATTCCTGAAAAATATGAAATTCAAAAACTTGTTATTTGATTACATTGATTGTAAAGCTTGATAATAATTATGAGTGAAACAATAAATGGAGATTACAATGGTAAGCTGATATTTTTAAAAATAATGAATAATAATAAATAAATAACTTTTGAAAAATTAATGTTGACGGTCACTTTAAATTGAAGTTCTAAACATTAATATATGATTGGCAGATCTGGCATATATGCATTATTGATTATGCACACTACATTTATTTTAATAACTTAATACTTAAACTACACCAGCCAAAGAATGTTAATGTATTGGTTTAAATAGAGATATTTTACGAATAGTATCTAGGAAGCATTCATTCATAATATAAATAAAACAATCAAACTCACCCGCTTTTAGCAAAATCCGTCCACATCCTAGTAACTTGATCCACAATTTCCTTTAGTTCTTTATTCTCCTGATACATGTCTCTATTGAAACTACAAGAGAAGATATAAAACAATTCGTCAGCATGTGATGCTCCTGTCATATTTAAACCCATTATGGATTTAAGTAAATTCAACTCGGTATCAAAATTAAATCGATACATGTACACAGATTGGGAGATTTTTGCATAATTATATGTAAAAATATGTATCGCACTGACAAAATATACATCGGACAGCACGGAACATACTGTATCGACTTCTTCAGATTTAAAATCACCACCGTTACAATAAAACTCTTTGACTCTTTTACCATATTCATTAAGTTTATCAGCAGTAATGTTGTTACAAATGCTCCTCGGTATATAGGATGATGGAATTTTATTCCTATATTCTAATTTTGCGATCTCTATAGGAAGAGATATCATTCCTTCCTTATTATTGTATCCAATCATGAGCGGTACATTATGAACTTTGCCAGCAACTAATAAATCTTGTGGTTTTTCACAAAGAAAGGCGTTATCAAATTTTTCTACAACAGGCACAAAATGCATTGGTAATCCTCTGTGTTCCTCTTCTTTTGTCATAGTTTTAAATGTTTTTCGTATTAAATCCTTAGACGGCACACTTTGTAAAAACTCCAAAGCTTCTATAGGATCTTTAGTTTCTTTACCAAGTACTTTGCATAGCCTAAAAGCTCGATCTTGAGCGTCTATCGTTTGCGCCCAATCTACAGTGCAAGTTCCACTTTGAGCTATTACTTTATTGAATAGTCCTTTTGACATCGGCGATAGTAAGTGGTACGTTACAGATGTAGCTCCTGCACTCTCACCAAAAATCGTTATATTATTAGGATCACCACCAAATTGTTGTATATTATTCTTAACCCATTGCATAGCTAGTACTTGGTCCTTCATTCCTGCGTTCCCTGGTACTTCAGGTATGTCGAGACAGAGGAATCCAAATACCTCCAATCTATAGTTAATTGTGACTAATACAATATCATGTTGCACTAGGAATTCAGGACCAAGTAGAGTGTCATCACCGGAACCAAACATATAAGCACCACCATGTATGAAGACCATTACTGGTTTATTAGCGTTAGGATTTATTGATTTTGTGTATACATTAAGGAATAAGCAGTCCTCGCTCCCTAAGTTCAATTGTCTGGTGTAAACATCAAATTGTGGACACACAGAACCATGTTCTGTTGCATCGCGGATACCTTTCCAAGGTTGTATGGGTAGAGGAGCCTGAAACACATTAAACATTTATTTATAATAAAGCCAGATAAAACTTACATGTAGTTTCATTACTAAATTTCATAGATTGGTTTAAAGAAGTTGAAAATAAATTTCAACAATAAAATTAGAATATACATATTTGGTACATAAATTAATATTAATATGCACACAGGCAAAGTTGCTATTGTTGTGGTATTATTTTGTTAAGAGATTTGTACAAAAAAAAACATTAATTATTTAACATATTGATGTATGTTCTAGGTACAAGAAGTAAATTATCAACTTACCTTGAACCTGAGTTTTCCCACTGGTGCCTGTCCATATGGTATACCTTTAAAGCTGTAGTATTCAGAATTATCAAATAATTTAAGTATGTTTCCTCTCAATTGACCATCTTTTATTTGCACTATAGGATTTGTCTGAAAAATTATACATCAAAATTGTGAAAATATTTAATTGTAGTGTTTATTTAACTTGCTCCTTACCCCAGGCTGCTTGGGTACTTTAATTAAGGTCGTCAATGTACATCAGAATTAACATTATTAATAACTCAGCCCCCGGAATCACAGACACAATAGAAAATCTATTGTGTTGTGGACCGATCGGGCCGCTGGGGGCTTAATGGGCTAAATTATGTTCAGCCCTTTATGAGCTGAAAGTGGTGTAACTAACACAACTTTATAAAAATATAAAATAAAGGCCAACTCACCATGGTTGATAAGAAATTCTTCAATTTAGTTCTGATTGACGGTAAATGTTTGAATACACTCAAAACCATTACATTGATTATATAAGACACAGAACTCTATTAAATTGTTTTTACTGATAATGTTTTTTCATAATATCTGTTGTAAAAAATATTCGGTCGAAAACTTGTTTCAAAATAACTTGGAACATAAACTTAGAAATACTTAATATGTTTTTATGAAGTATTGTGTAATTATTATACTTTTAATTTTCAGGTCCATGCATTTAATATTAAATGTAATTTTAAATATAAATTTAATAACTACACATTATTGTGTGATAATAAGAGTAAAAATATTTTTTTAAAAAGTTATGCAAAATAAAAGTTTTGGATAACATCAAGAAGCTTTTATGACTTGACTTTGAAGTTTGACAAATGACAAGAATTTGTGAAAATTCTAGTTTGAATTTCAAATGTCAAAAGGGTAACGTCATTTAGGTCTGCGTTCATGTTGATAAACATTATAGGAATTATTATTTATTTGTATTTTTAAATTGTTTATTTATAAATTGTTTATTTATGCTTTATTGCTCTAGATATTTATCTCAAATTGAGGCTTAACCTATGTAATAAATTACAAATATCTAATATATATCTATTATATGTATACCTTAGTGAGAGAAGAGAGCTACATCTAATAACGAATAAAATATTGTGCGGTTTTTAACCAACCTCCAAAAACACAGTCAAGGCGGAGGTTCGTTTTTATGTATATTTCTTAGTGAAATAGTAAAACTTCTTTATATAATTAATTTGAGCTATTTATAGGTAGTTAGGTGCTCTAAAATCGAAATCATCAATTCAAAATCTGATAATGGAATATCAAGGAAATAGGAGGAAATCCATACTTTGTATTATCTATGTGGTAAAATTAACAGCATACGTTAGTAGAACATTAGGTATTATATATTATATGTGGTAAATTTTATCCACTCCCACGGTTTCGAATTGAGATAAAATTTTCTAAACTTAGCTAGGTACTTATGTTTTCGTTTTTAGAGATTACTTGTCCTTATGGACATGCAATTTAATATTATATTAAATTACAATATTTTGCAATACAAACTTAAAAGCATAAAATTTCAAAGAATAATTGAACCGACTTTTCAAAACCTTAACAAAAAGCGAAAATAATATAGAATATATATAATTTATAAATATTATACCTAGGCGCTACCCACTCATCTATTTGAATTTTGAAGTCGGTTCCAGCCATGTCCCGTATCAAGTTTACATTACCTACAAAAATTTGGATTTGCCAATGCTAGCTTACTGCGTTAATATGTTTTAAGGGATATTATGGAAAATTAATTCCAGCATTATGAATGGCAAATGAAATTCAATTTCGTGGATTAAACATAATATAATGTAAAAAACAATTTTCATTCATTTAGAAAACTTTTTGCTAGTTTAACAAAAAACTTAGAATCGATTGCCAGGAAAGTCTTCTTTTTTAATTAATTATTATAGACGCGAACAACGTAGGTACCTACATTAATTGACCTAAGAACTACATACATTTGATTTGCAAAAAGTGTACCTACTTAAACAAACGCAGTCTTATAAACTAGCATGCTGTAATAGGTACGAGCTTGGCCATGCTTATTTCTTATTAGGAAGAAAACCTTTAAATCTTCAGAGGAAATCATATAAACGTTCTTGGCTCTAAATAATAAATAATTTAAACTTATTTTAAGAAATAGAATTTTGCTATTTATACTATAACATCGATTGCATCGAAATTTTCTACGTAAAAGCACATCCAAAGCTTACGAGCTTATAGTCGCGCCGCGCGCCGCAGAAAAAAAAATAAGACATTAATTAGGTAAATAAGTTTACAATTTTTTACGGTTTAGCTTTTAATATCTTTTTATTTAAATATTGAATTAAAAATTATATTAAATATAATAAAATAATAGTTAATTCGAAGGATCAACGCGGCTGACCGTACCTCGTATAAACAAAAATTTTGAACCAATGAAAATCCAGGATTTGTTCTACCTGTTTCCTTATCTATCCACCCACTTCAAACATTCTATGTAAATATGGATTAGTTCGATTATCAATTTTATTGTGACTAGAAATTGTTTTTTTAGCGACCACAACGCGATATCTGCGCGAAATTGAACATTTGTGCAAATAAATGCGAATATTATTTTTATTTTGTAATTGTTTGTTCCATTTTGTTTGCATATGGTTTTGCACGTGTGGTTTTTAATAGTTTCGTGAATTTATTTTGTTTCGCGCGCAGGGATTTTCGCGCGGACGCACGCATTCTGCTAAATACGCACAACTACGCTCTCTAGAAGTAAATGTAGGTACTGCATGTTGTACCTACTTTCAGAGAGTAGGTATGAAGATTTGTCTGTTAGTATTATTTAAATAAAAAATCAATAATTATTTTAAGCCTTCCTTGGGAAAATTTCACAAAACATGTGTGTTCTTTTTAACACTATAGAAGCGAGAGCTTATAAATTGTAGCAAACAGCAATGTGAGTAACAAGGTGAACTTATAGTAATTATTTCCCATGTTGTTATAGGATTTTTAAGAACACAATTTTGATTGAATTATATTTTGGATACGTTAAAGAATTTAATGTAGAAACATGCTCACGTTCACGAATAGCTTTCATTTTAGATTGTATCTCATCACAATATGATATAGCAAATCACAGTGTTTCGAAGCATATACCCACTACCGGCAGTATTAAACACAAAAATACAAATCCCTATCAATTAATTATTATTTGAGCCATTATTTACAAAGCAATTCAATATCGGAATAAATATGACCTCAAACGATTAATAAAAAATCAAAACGACTGATAATCTAATAGATATTGCAAAAATTAATAACGCACTATCACATACATGTGTTTCTATTGATATTTTTCTCACGAAGGCGTAAAATGTAATTGCTTCGATAAATAGTCCACTACTGTAGAGATTGCAGTGCAGTGGCAGTGTGCAATGAATGACAATATGTTATTGACATGTCATAGATAACGTCAGGTGCATTTTGAGTTAATAAAACGGCTGCACTTTTGTTGATAATATGGAAAATAATAATGTGATGTGAATTGACTTTATGAGGAAACATTGTTTCTGAACTTAAACCATCATTAAAAAGTCAGATCACAAGGAATGAAATAAAAAAACTCTGCTCAGTAATTAAAACTATTTTAATATCTTCATGATGAGTCATGAGACCTCTATTTCGATAGTCAATAAATCAGTAACCTATAGTACCTTCCTAAAAATATACGAAAAACTTAACCCTTCCACAGGCTGACTGTTAAACTAATCGTGGATAAACAAACGTAACAAACTTTTTTTTGAGGAAATAAGTTCATAAAGTTTAATCTGTTACAAGAAAGAAAATAAGAATAATATTATAATCACTTCTCAATAAATTTTCACATTTTTATTCTAGACATTTATAATAGTGTTTGTCTAATTTGAACGTAGCTACGCTAATTCCAGGACTTTTTAAAACACATTTTTGAACAGATTCTGCGAGCGTCGTTCTTCAATTACTTACATTTTAGTTTTTATGTACCTACTTAACACCGTCCGTCCTTAATCCGTCTCCCTAAGAATAATATCAACGGAACACTAAGTCCTAACAATATAAGGGTATTTTTCGTCCTAATCGATTCCAGCATTGCTTTTAACCCCTTTCACCGTTTAGTTTTCTATAGCCTTGCATCGTCATTATTTATACCCCTTTGCCCAAGCCCTTAACAACAAAACTTAACATTTTAAAACTACGAACCATAAAGGATGATGTATTGAACTTTTTTTTGACCTCGGGATTAAATGCGAGTTGGTATAAATGTTTTAATATTTAAAGGATTAGCGTCATGTTAGTTACAAGTATAGGTAAATATTTTTTTACATTACACGTATTTGTTTGAATATATTATTATGATTTTAAATGCGATAATTCGTGATCTAGTTTTATTGTTTGATATTTGATGTCAGTTTACTTAGAAACCGATCTATAATAAATAATTCAGTACCTATTGATACAATAGTTTATTTATATTTCATTACTTTATCAATCCATATAAGATTAATATTCTTCAGCATTAATTTCTAAAAAAAAACTGCAATCAAATTAAGCATTTTTAAATAAATGACTTTAAAAGTAAACAAGACAAGACAAAAACTAATCGCCAATTTTACTTAGAATTTTAACATGTTTCTTACAACGTATATCTTTTTATGTTAATCAAACACAAATTGAATTAATTCATTAAAACGAAACAAGCAAATAATGAACCGGTCTTCTAGCTCCTAAGTCCGCAAAATTATGCTCGGTGGCGAGTTGTTTGCGCCATGCTAGGGGCGCGCAGTAAAGGGTTACTCGTGATGTGATAGTATCGATATTTTAAAATTTTAGTTTATCTTCTTGTAGGTAGGTGTCGAAAAGCATTTCGTGTATAAAATACCAAATTCTCAAAACATTGTTTCGCAATTGTTAGTAATGATTGGAAATTATAATTCCCTGGTAAATATGATTTATTTTCTTTAATTATTTTCTATTTTTATACCACCTAACTCTACATGCAAAAGAAAGCTATTATCAATATCAATGATTTATTTGCAACCTGAAAGTAGCGATTGAACTTGCAAAACAATTAGAGAGTTCTCTTGCAACGGTTGGATAGCGTGTATTATCGATATATATTCATCTAGTTATTCTAGCACATCACTAGCACATCCAACCCTTCAACACGTATAGAAGCATTATAATGCATTCATGGCCTCTCAAGCGTGGTGACTGCAAAGTAACTAAACTGCCCCACCCTGTTCGCATTTTATTTATTATTTTAAACGGCACAGTTATAATTTTGAGATTTGTGCGAGGGTCGACTGCGTCATTACCGAAATGAAACACCTGTTTTGTTAGTTTAGGCTGTTCTTTAATATAAAATGCATTATTAAATAAGATTAATGAGATTATTTTCTTTTAATGTAAGCAAATTAAAATTACATTTTAACCGACTTCAAATTTTTAACGTCGTTGCAATATACAAAAGCGTCACTAAATCTTAACTGCAACACAAAAGAGAAATTTTATAAAAAAGAGTTGAAAGTCACGCTTTAGAAAATAGAAAATGGATCTAACATATTTTTTGTTATAACAGTGTTTTATTATCAGTAAACACTAACATAAAACATAATATCTTTATTCATCTATTTCTCTGAGCATATTATATCCGAAACACTAAAATTATAATTAGAAAATTATACTTTGGATAGAATTCCCTTTATCTTACATGTAACCATTCTATGTCTCTTCTCCTATTTAAGTATTCAGTCTATATCTTTTCTGTTATTAGAGACTTTTACCTTCTCCGTCATATAAACTGACGTGACCAATTACCAATCGGCACGGCATTTTTAAACGTCCCTGCGCTTACACCCTACGCTTGCATTTATTGGCGTGACGCACTTTGTCAATATTTTGCAAGAAATCGCCATTCATCCGTATCGGTAGCATTGGTATAAAACGGTACAATGTGTTTGTTAATCAATCAAGTGGAAACTCGAATGTGACGGGTTAAACTGGGAAGCAAGCTGTTCTTTATGTGGTGATTATTCATAACTATGCCCAGCCAAAATTTATTATCGTTATATTTTTCTTTTAGTTAATTTAAACTTTTTTGTACATTCAATCTTATCATACTCAGTTATTAAATCACCTCACAACTAATACGAATTAAAATCCTAATTATTATTGTTCAAAAGTACAGATCCTCATTTTTTTTATAACACAAAGTTTATTCTTATTCCACAAGTCAGTATACATTCCATAAAATCTTTTTACAACCCTTCCCTTGGAGCCATTACCTCCAAACGGCGTGTCTGATCAAATATTTATATAATTTATGGCCCGTCGATATCGACAAAGGATTGTCGATAAAAAACGACACTTTCACGCACTATTAACCCATTACACAAATTCGGGCGTTGCAAGGTGCTGTTATTGAATTAGTTACATCTGTTAGTCTGTTCTAGTTATTCATAGTAAAACTGAACTGAAGATTTAGGATTATCGAACATCGTACATTTTTGTGTATTATTTAGTAATCATTTTTAATTGTGACTTGACTTAATAAAAGTCCAAATAGTAATTCTTGATGCCTCTTACAAATTACAATGTTACGTATTGCACATTCAGTTTAGGTACACCGTGCTCATGTAGATAATGCCGCTAAATATAAAGCTAAATTAGTACGTATCAATAGATTAACTACCACCAAGTGCCACATTTCTGATTATTGGTTGTTAGACATTAGCAGACTCAAGATAGCTACGTAGATGTAGAGATGTTTTAGTTATGAGTATTTTATTTAAACCTAATAGAGCAATTTAGGCAGTTAATAGCTTTTACTTCCAATCCCAATATCTTAAGTTATTTAATACTAACTGCACCCCGTGGTTTCACCCGCATGGCTCCGCACCTGTTGGTATTATATTAAAAATGGGCTATCTAGCACCGAAATAATTTTTCAAATCAGACCAGTACCTATTTTATTTTATTTATCAATTTAATATACCACACCAAGTAATATTTACAATTAGGTATACAAAGGTACATCAAAACCTACCTAGTTCCTGAGATTAGCGCGTTCAAACAAACTCTTCAGCTTTTTATTATTTACTTTGCTGCTGTAGTTACTTCGTGAATTAGTTAATGTTATTACAGATATTATAATCGTTACCTGAGTATAATCGGATTTTAGCAAAAAAGCAGTAGTAAAGGACTAAAACACCAACCTACATCTTACCATGATACACATCTATTCAAACTTTTGGTGTGTAGACTGTAGGTATCACATTCGTTGCGTAGATTCCAATACTACTTCTCTTTTCCATAAAGTTTAAAACAATATCTTCAAAGGACTCAATCCCTAAAGGGGCGTGTCTCCACCCACTACAGTGCGATTGGGCTACAAAATGATAAAATAAGGGTTCGAGCACACAGCCCCGCAGTGCTCGTGACACCGCGCGAGAGTCAGGTTGCTAGACATAGTGCAAATATGTGGTTGTAATTAATGTGCATTTAGTGTTGTGATTTTAGGTTGTGAAGATTTTTTATACGTAAGTTGGATAGTTTTCTTCTGCCAATATACAGTGTCCCACCGTCGGTATTCCAAGCTCAATGGAGGTTATGGTTTTGCATACGCTGAGTACGTAAAAAATACTTATAAAATTCCAGATGCATTTTTTTTTCAAATAGATGAATTCTTAAAACTTTTTGTGTACACCCCTAACAAGCAACCCGCCCAACTTTGCCACCCGCACGTGAGCTATCGTTTAAGATTATGTTAGCTATCGTTTAAAATGCTCACATTAGCGAAGCGTTATATGCCGGCTGCGCGAAGCTAGAAAAGAAAACATGAATTTTAAGGAGAAATTTTGGTGTAATTTTGTTGTCTGAGTATTTTTTACGTGATCAATGTATGCAAAACTACAAGTCCCTTCGCGCTTAGTATACTTATAGTTGGACACCCTGTATAAATAAGCGACTGCGACATAACAAATTTAAGAGACCTTTAAGTAATTTCGTTAAATACCTAATAATTTGATTATAAAATTATAATGTGTTTTTGAAAAAGCCACTTGTGATACTTTTTAAAAGTTATACATACCATTCGTGTTGAATAAATAGTGAACGAACTACGGTCTACAAAACCTGAGATCAAACTAAAATAAAACATATCTAATGTAGATTGACTTTTAATGATTTGTTTTTTTATTTGATATATTTTGTCAAATAAAAAAACAAATTTGCCTTCAAGCCACACCTCCGTGCCCGTCGGAGTGGGGAGCGTGAGGTTTTTTTCGTTACGGAATTTCTGGATTAGGTCCCCGCGGTCAAGGCCCGCGATAGAAGCTATGCAATAGCTTAAAAATGTGTCAAGTGGCTGTCTCTGGCCACCAGTGGCTGTGGTCGGTGGCCCGTTTGCGCCAAACCTAAAAATCGGTATACATATACGTATATACTTATTGGATATAGAAGTTATTTCTAAGCGTAAAGCGTAAGGTTTATTTGGGGTTTGAAAATTTAGGATTCCATAGTTAGGTACCATATATTCCATAGTATATGCTGATCCGATAAATATTATTGATAATTATAATTATAAACTTTGAGCAACACAACTAACAATCATCGATAAACGGAATTTAAATTGTAGCTTCACCGCTACGCCGTAGCGTCGTCTAGACCGGTAGAGCTTTTCTACGTTGGATTATTTATTAATTATCTTCATCACATAGTATAAAACAAAGTCACTTTCTCTGTCCATCTATGTCCCTTTGTATGCTTAAATCTTTCAAACTACGCAACGGATTTTGATGCGGTTTTTTTTAATAGATAGAGTGATTCAAGAGAAAGGTTTTAGTATATAATTTATTAGGTTTAAGTCAAAGCGGGCGAAGCCGCGGGCGGTAAGCTAGTTAAAAAATAAAAAGATATCGTCGCCTTCGAATGTAGTTACTGCCTTATGAAAAAACATTAATTCCATAATGATACTTAATTAAAAAAAATAGTAAAAGCAATACCTATGTTTTTAAAAGACTCTACATACTATGGGTCTGCTATTAATACGATATGTAAAACTTTAAGCCTTTTTTCAAATACGCTAAAGTTAATACTAACTACCTAGTATGAATTTTGATAAAATTATTTGCAAACATGAAATAGGAAATAGCTACCCATTAAAAGTTCTTTATTACAAACTCTCGATTTAACTCCTGTATCCACTTTGTCAAAATTATAACAACTTACGAATTTCTCGTAAAATTCACAACTTTATCATTCTTTTTACTACCGGCTTCACGCATACTATTTTCCTAAATCGAATAAAATAATAGTTACGATACAATCACTACAAATTTCTGATTAAATTCACAACTTCACCATACTTTCTACCACCGCCTTCACGCATTTTTTCCTAAATCGAATAAAATAACAATATTTGTATTGTTTCCCCTAATAATGTTCGTATGAAGTGATCGCGTGCTGGTCGCGTGCCGGTGAACAGGTGGTCAGAGGGTGGCTGTTACAGTCAATAGGCCTCGGAATTCTAATTATTATTTAGGTAACTATAGGCTATCTCTATAGCCTATAGTTACTATACTCTTATAGTATATAATTATTTAGGTATAGCCATGATATGGCGACATACGATGAAAATTCACACGTGGTAGAAACAAAACTTTACTGAAATTATAGACTATAATAGATCTATAATAATAATTGATCCCTTTAATTCTGAAGTTGCTTTGGTAATCATATTTTTAAATTACAAGTGATAACTGCGTTAAAAACAACCGACTTCAAACTTGCACTTGCAAAATTTACAAATACCTACAGACAAAAATGCTCATAAAATAAAAACTACTGGGCCTATTCGAATAAAATTTTTATGGGACCAATTCGACACCATCCCGCATCGAACAAAAAAAGAATCACGTAAATCGGTTCAGAAACCTCGGAGTAATCGGTGTACATACATAAAAAAAATATACCGGCCGAATTGATAACCTCCTCCTTTTTTTTGAAGTCGGTTAAAAACAACAAACTTTATTTATATGATTTTCTTTAAATGCATCCTACATGTTTATCTATCATAGGTATGTGTATCGGAAACTGCTCGCAATCAAAATTAGAATCAAAATAATCTATGATTTTGATTTTTGTAAAAATTCATATAGAAGTTAAAAATTTAATTACCTTTAGCGGTTGTATAAAGTGAACAATTAACTTGTAAAGCACCCTTGCCGGAAATCACGCACCGGAAATCGGAAGCGATAAAGTTCAACTGACTTTCCATAACGTATTTGTCAGTTTGTCACGCGATGTAGATTGGAATCAAGGGTCAAAAGTGAGGCACACATACATGCATATTAAACTAAAACACTAGAAGCCAGACTAGAATATAATGTTATAAGATATTCATTATAAATAATTATTCATATTAACGAAATTATTTCAACGATAACGATAAAAATCCCAAGTAATCCAACAATGATGTTCTGTGAAGTAAATAGTCCTGTAAAAAACACATAATATACATTTTTGATAATTCCTAAATTCTAAATATTGTTTCTTTTGTTACAGACCTCAGCAACGATGTTCGGCACAAATTTCGATGAATTCTGTGACTTCAACGACAGCATCTGCAGCAACGACTCCGGCTTCGATAGGTCCTACGCTGACTCCTTTGCTTCTTCAAATAACACACCAAAGAAAAATGATTCGATGGACCTTGGAATATCACTCACACCAACAAAAGACAACAGTGTACGACGAAGGCTATTTCCAGAAGAATTTGAATACCCATTTCATCAACCTGCTGAAGTAGAAGATATAAAAGCATTTGAAAATTTCCAACCAATCAATAACACATCAACTCCTATAAAGGTTAAAGACAAAAAGCCCAAAGATCCTAACAAACCAAAAAGGAAATACGCAAATGGAAAGAACAGAGTATCCAGATCCAAAAGTCCTACACAAATTATGCGGATAAAAAGGAATAGAAGAATCAAAGCGAACGACAGAGAGAGAAATAGGATGCACATGTTAAACGAAGCATTAGATAGACTACGTTGTGTCTTACCAACCTTCCCAGAAGATACAAAATTAACGAAGATAGAGACATTACGTTTTGCTCACAACTATATTTTCGCATTGAGTCAAACGCTAGACGCTTTAGATAATATAAACTCTGGGCAAGCACCTGAAGGATACAATTCAAGCTGTGACATGCTACAAACCTACTCTTCACCTGGAGATAAAATCAACAAAGACGCTTTTCGAGAAATATTCATGTTACCTAATAAGACTGAAGACAAAGGAGATGGAAGCTACAGAGAATTTCAAGGTTTCAGTAAACCTTTTCCAAATGGATCAAATTTTCTACAAACCTCTGAAGGGGTTTTGATAAACGTTGGAAATGTAACCGTGTCAGTTAACAATAAAGGTGGTAATTGTATAACATCCACTACAGGAAGTGGCTTCTTCACAAATCCATCGAGCTATGGAGATGACCTTACACAACAGAACTATTTTAATCAGCGACCACAAACATTTTATAATTGTTATAATAACAACTATGACGGTGCTCAAACAGATTCCAAGGAATACTTTAACGAAAAAAATTATGAGCTCTTCAAAAATGCATTTGAAAGCGCTGCTAAAAATGGGAAGTACGTAAACAACGAAGCCTTTACAAATAATTATAGTAATTACAATCAAACTTACGGCTACAATCAAAGATACAACTATTGTAACGAAACGAATTTTCCTCAAACGAATTTGTACGACGACCAAAGATATTATAGGGATTTTTATAAAAATCAAAGAGTTGTGAACGCTAAAATTTAAGAATTATTTTGATATGTATGATATATTGTTTAATTTGCCTAGTCATAGAGTAGAAACGTATATTTTGTAAATTAATTTTATCCAAAGATTGTACAGTTTATTCTTATGAACGACAATAAAGACTGTAATTAGATTTAAAGAGATCAAAGTATCTAGTCATTTTAAAGGGAAATATACATTCTATTTTTATAAATATTTTGGCATTATTATTTACTATCTATCCTGATTAATACATATTTTAACTGTAACAATACTTAGATAATTTCAGTAAATAAGTATCACGTATCTGCATACGTGCTAAAAGATATACCTAGGTATGAGAGATTTTTAATAATTATTCCTTTAGGACCAGTAAACCTATAAAATTGGACAATACGGATTGTCCATTAATTGGACTATCCGTCACCTATAACTTATGGTCCAGCAGTAGCAGTTAACGATAGATTCAAACTGACATTAATGAAATCAAAAGCGAACTTACACTTGATTTGCTCCATAATACAAGAGCCATGAATATAAATCAAATACGAACAATGGTCGTTAAAGAGCGAAAAGTTGTGAATGCACCCCTGCGCAAACGCATTGTACTCAACCCATGCAAAAATTGTGCGAAAATAGCTCTTAAGGCTTGGTAATAGGGGTGAAGGTACAATTAAACGGTTGGTTAAAATAGGGGCACCCGTTGACTCACGTTACTCTAATGTTTGGTTTGGAAATTCGTTATGGCCTATTTTGTTGGAACTGTATTTGCTTCTGATTTTGGACACGTTTCTCTTTGTGCGTTTGTATTATTATTTCGTATGATGTTAACAATGACTTGCAGTCACTGAGTTTGATGAAAAAATGACAGATCTTTAACAATAACAGTACAACTTCATATACACATTTAACATTTAAAATTTCAATCAAAATAATTGTACACATAAGATTCTGCATGCTACAATTTATATACATACTTACAAATAATTGAAAAACCTACGCCTAAACTTTCATATCTTCTATAAAAAAATATGAATCGCAAAATATGTTGGTAAGCGCATAACTCGAGAACGGCTGAACCTATTTCGTTAAATCTTTTTTTTATAGTATTCCTTGAAGTACGAAGATGGTTATGGTGAGAAAATGTAAATACGACTACGGGCAAAGCCGGGGCGGACCGCTAGTAGTTATAAAATCTTAACTTCAAAATATTTTTATAAATTAAGAAGCCATGACATACCTAAATATGCAAAATAAAACTATAACCTCGAATTTTGAACCTCCATTTTGAAGTCCTTTGAAAAGGGAATAAAATAAAATACATATTATTTATAGAAATCCCACCTGTCCTTCACGCACAATATGTAATTAAACAAATCTTTTCATTCGATGTGGGTATTATAACACACGCAGGAAATTCATTTCCGAATCAATTTCAAATGAAACGGAAATTAGAAACGGTCATATTTAAAAATATTGAAATCTCTTATTTCGATTTATTTTTGATTCTATTGTTTGCTTTTAATATTTTCGATGAAAATTGGTAACTAAATATCCATACTAATATTATAAATGCGAAAGTAACTCTGTCTGTCTGTCTGTCTGTTACTCAATCACGCCAAATTACTGAACCAATTTGCATGAAATTTGGTATGGAGATATTTTGATACCCGAGAAAGGACATAGGCTACTTTTTATTGCGAAATATGTACCACGGGCGAAGCCGGGGCGGATCGCTAGTACTAAATAAATACTATACTAGATAAACTTTTATTTGAATTCAACTGATAACAATTAAAATGGCCTCTATTGAATCGCAGCCAATATTTTGTATCTAACTACACAGTTTCGTTATATTGAAGAAAACTAGTGTATCCAATTTATGGGAAAGTAGTCAATACAAATGAATGTTTCCTCTACCAATAAAAGAGATAACAAAACAGAAATTTATATTCATCCATCAGCTTTAAAGATTAGTTCCCAATAAGTAAACATGGTATTGGAAGCCAATGTTCGATTCGATACGGCTGCCACTATCCCCACGGTTATTGGCAGAATATTTAATGTCATACTTAAATACTCCCCACAAATACTTCTTGATAAATTTCACCACTAATCCTACACATTTTGGCGAAACCATTTAGTCCCCTTGCTTTCCCCGTGATTATGTCGAATTTTGATCAACGTGGTTCCTAGATTGGATGGTGGAAATATATTTTTAAATCGAATCTTTGTAGCAGATGTCAATGCTTATAAACTCTTGCTGGTCATTAACATGGTATTTATCCTGCTATGAATTATTTTCATTAAATTAAGGAGACAGGTAAGTAAAAATGTTGTCTTTATCCTAGCTGTGAATTATTTTCATCAAATTAAGGAGGTAGGGTAAAAATGTTGCCATAAATCATCATCGCTAAAAAATAATTACATAGGTAAATATCCTCTGAATATATAACCAGATAATAACAGATTTGAACATTTTAAATGAAGTAAACGTTATTAATTTTTGAGCCACTTCTACAATATTTTCTTGAAGTTCTGAAGGAAAAAACTATTAGGTAACATAACTCTATAAATGAAAATGAAAAATCTAAAATTAACTTTTTAATAATAGGTACCTAATTATAATTTGTTCTATCTACAGATATTACGCTCAAAATAATAATTACAATATTTTGTAGTCATGGCGTTGGAACAAGGCCGAAAATTCGTTTAAAAGGACATTATTAAAAAATTCTTTTAATGTCCTTATTATTCATCGTCTACATTGTTTGCTAATGACCCTTTCAAACAAAATCCAGGCTTAAAAAACTAAACAGAGCCAATATTTGATAACTCCTGTCCGTTAGTGGCTTGAGGCTAATTGGTTCATCCCTCGTAGTTTTAAATTCAGCCCCGGGCAGTGGTATTTACTTAACGAACTAAGCAAATATTAACTTGTTTTTATTAGTTTTTTAAATGGATTGAGTTGTAGGGTACTTTTATTTGATTTTAAAAGGCGTCTTGTTGAACTTATCCCTGATGTGAAATTAGATTCTCACACCAAAACTACATGATGTTTTACGTAAATTCGTCAAAAATAGAAGGATAAAATAAAAGTTGGAATAAAAATTAGAATTTTACGTGCACAAAATCTATTATATTTACCTTTGAACACTTTAAAAAAATACATAGGTACTTATACTTTTTGATACTTTTCTGATCAATCTATACTAATATTATTATAAAGCTGAAGAGTTCGTTTGTTTGTGTGTTTGTTTGAACGTGCTAATCTCGGGAACTACTGGGTCTGATTTGAAAAATTATTTCAGTGTTAGATAGCCCATTTATCGAGGAAGGCTATAGGCTATAATATATCATCACGCTAATACCAACAGGAGTGGAGCCATGCGGGTGAAACCGCGGGACACACCTAGTAAATAATGAAAATCAAATAAATCGCATTGTAAATTTGAATTTATTGAAACAATAGATCGTTAATACAAATATAAAATTACTCTCTACAATAAATAATTCACCACTGAATAGAACATTTCTATTCATACATTCATTGTATTGCATGTGCAAACACTAGGTATTTATTATTATTACTTCACTAAGTCCAGCCCGCGGCGTCGACCGCATTTATATTTGCAGGTACTTATTCCCTCGAAAAAGGAGGGTGCTGTAAGTTTGATATATAGGTATATATTTTGGCATTGTAGGACCTAAACTATAAATTTGAGAAGTTTTTTTTTGTATTTTTTGTGGTTGTAGGTTCAGCTGTTTCAGTTCAGATCATGTTCAGATTTTTGGCGCTCGTGCTGACTTTTTATAGATTGTCCATTGAATTTCTTACTTACATATGAAATCAATATCTATTTATATAAAAATGAAACCCGCTTCGCGTTTGGACGGGTGGACCGATTTCGATAATTCTATTCCTTGAAGTACGAGGATGGTTCTTATGGAGAGAAAACGTAAATATGTACCACGGGCGAAGCCGGGGCGAAGCGCTAGTTACCAATAAACGTTGGTTTTAAAAAGGAATATGAAAAATTTAAAAGTGTACAAGAATAAAAAGTTCCAACTTTAATTTTAACAATGAAATTTTTACCTTCTCTATATCCATCCTGAATATGACCATAAAATGCTAGAAACATTACTACGTACTGTAACAAAATATTATAATATTCCTTCATAACAATACCCTAAACGCAATAAGGGTAAAATTATACCCTAGTCACTGGCTAAACATTTGGTCCCCACTTGAGATTGATTGAAAACCAACTGTATCTTTGTATGTTTGTTTGTTAAGATAATAAGTGACCTCATTGAAGTTGAGAGCGCATCTGTACGTTGATACAAGTACCTATGGTTTGTAAAAAATAATATTAAAGAATTTTAAGTAAGTACTGCAGACTGTTTTGTATTAGGACTTGTTATTAGGAAAAGTTAATTTAGTAGTATTTTTTTCTGGAATTATGCTCTAAGTACCTACTATAAAATAATTGATCAATATAATTTAAATTGTTATGATCATGCTTCCACTTTGTATATTTTAAAAACTGCGTTAAGAAAAATTCTAATTCCGGACGTAGACACCAAATCGTTTGTGATGACCCTAATATAATAAATTTGATTTGTCTCATAGAATAGGCATGAATAGAATATGAGACCAACTACAAAGCAATCTCATTGGTTCTTCACTGTAGAAACTGCAGCTTTCCATACCGGCCGCGGTGGTAAGTTATATCTGTTTGTATTAGATGATAAAAAGGGCATCTAAAAGAGGTTTAATTAAATTAATAAATAGCTTAGTTTGAAACAAGAAGCTTATATCTAGTTTGAAAGGAAAAGGCATTATGTCTCAAATGTCTTTCACGCGTATGTCACGCGTCTGCCGCGTGTCGGTCGCGTGTTGGTGGTTACCAACACCTATCCTTAAAGCTTCCCTAAATATTATTGTTGTACCCTAATTGGAGACACGTGTTAAGATTTCGATCATGTTATTAGATAATTGAGTAAGTAGATAGATACTGACTTACAATTCAAATAAACAGGAAAAGTCCTACAGTGTACCTATGTTTAGGAACTTTTTAGGAAGGATGAATTAATAACAAAGTTTAAGAGATATCAACTATTAAATATACATAATAGCAACATTTAATACCTAGTAGTTTGTTAGTAGATAAAATTATCTAGGTGTAATTGAGACATTTTTATATTTATCCACTGTAATAAAAAAAAATGTCTCCAATATAGACAATACCTACCTATCTGGGAGAGTCAATTTATGTCTAAACAATTTAATATGTAAAGTTAAAATGTAAAATTAAAAAAATATTCAATTGAAATGTAATAAATGAAAACTTCTTTATAATATTTCAGTGATAAAAAACAAGCGAATTACATTAATTCTCAATAATAATTGGAGAGGAAAGCGCTACAGAAAACTATTTCACATAAGTACTAATAATACGTAACCTACAAAAGATAAAAATACATAAACTAAAATATATTTAAATGTATATTATACATCTAAAAATTTCCCACGACACAAACTGGTGTCATCAGGATGATAATAGGTCCTTAAAGCAAGTGGATATCACTGTGATATTTAGTTATTATCCCACTTGAATTTACGCGTGTCATATTAGAACCACTAATAGAGATATTAAATACATTTAAGTGTTGTGTAAAAAGTATTAAATAAATATTCACACGCAATATAATGCTTCAGTGATTTTACAATCCTTTTGTATAACACAGTTCATTATTATTGTGGACCTACCCTGTAAAGATAACATTTTGCCTGCTCTTTTTTGTAAGACATATAATTTAATACCTAAGGAAGGTATCGATTTTATCATGAATGAATAATTCATAAAATTTTTGGCATTATTCTTTGATAACTTCTAATTATCTAATTATTATCTTCGACATTATACAGAAAAATAAGCATTGTCTAACTTTACCCTTTACATGACCTGTAAATAACGCATTAGTAACCAAAGGTATAAAGTAAATTTTTTATTAACAATTTAGAAGTTATAAATGGCATATTGTGTTAATTAATATGTTATTATTAAAGTTTTAAACCGATATGGTTTGTATTTGCAACGAGCCACGCGTCCAGTCGTGTGCCATACGCGTGTCGACACCAAATGATCGTGTTTTTATTGGTCACTTGTTATAAACCACTTGTACTAATATTTTAATATGGTATTTAAATATTATGTAACTAAGCAATATCGTAATGTTTTATAAAATAAACATACTTATACAGATCCAAATTGATAACATTGGGATTTATGTAAAAGTTAATACAGTTCTTATGGAAAAAGTAATGAAAATTTCATTTATTAGCCTGTTTTTCTGTTTTTGCCGAAGGCTTCTAAACACTTTGACATCACTGAAATCAAGCTGATGGTTTAATTAAACCAATTATATTGAAGGAACATTCACAAAAATCCTATTTCATGCACATTATTATATTTGTCAACTAATTATATAAATCGGGTTTTAACAAGCATTAAATTCACATGAACAGCATAGCAACTCCCACGCAGAACGAATTCACCAATACCACCCAATACCACGCTGATTTTACGCTTCATTATACGTTAATTGGTTTGCTATTTACGATAATATGAAGTAAATTTTTTGAAAAAAAAAAACAAAAACCGACTTCAAGACTATACCTATATTATGTACAAAAAACTAAAAAGTAGAATCACATTCAAATTTGATGGAATTACACAATTTTGTTACAGAGATCCCATACCCCTACCATTCATCATCAGCTCAGCAACATCAGATGGTGACCATTAGATGCAAAAATCTACATATATATTAAGATAATTTCTGATAAACAGTGTATATGCCTACAAAATTTGAGGGATTCCCTCGATTTCCCCAGGATCCCATCATCAGATCCTGACCTGGTGACAATGGGACCACCTCTGACGTATGACCTACCAAATAAAAAAATAATTATTCAAATCGGTTTATAATTGCCGGAGTAATCGCGTAACAAATATACAAAAAAAATACAGTCGAATTGATAACCTCCTCCTTTTTTTTGAAGTCGGTTAAAAATACCACCTTAGGAGGGTGTTGTAGAAAAAAAAAACTTTAAATCGATCATTTGTGTATGTACTTATGTGTAATTACCTACAATTGATTCTTAAGACTAATAAATAACACCTACTAAAATTATTAAAAGCTACTCCATCATCGATTATTACCAAAAAACTGTAATCCACAGAATTCCCCACTTACAAGCAACACCCGCTGCAATTAAGCAAAGCATGTTTTTCGGTTGAAAATGCATTTTTTGATAAAAAAATCCAATGAATAGATTCATTGTTCTCAATAACTGCACAGATGGGGTCGCGATAAGGGTAAACGGTCTGACACCGGGACAATCGGTCAAATTTTATATGGTATTACGTGTTTATTAAATATTCTGTAATCAATTTTACGTATTTTTATAGAAGTATAAGAAGACTGCAAAATTCCAGGAGGTTCAGAAAAAATCAAGAAGGAAAATACTTTAAAGAGAGTTTAGTGAAAGATCCAAAGCGAAGGTTTGAAAATTAAAGCTGTGAATGCATAACTTATCATCAATAAAACTTAAACATCTTATCTGTATCCGAAACTTAGGCCATTTACGTAAATTAGAAAAACCTAAAAATCATTTTTTTTAAATATTGTGAATTGACTTGCTTATTTTTAATTAAGTAACTTACAACGCACTTAAAACAGACGACTCATGATTTTAATTTCTGTTTGTAGGTATCAAAAGCGAGATATCAAACAATCTCTATCTCCACGTAGGTAGGAAAATGCAGCTGATAATACCTAAGGGACAAGAGGTCCCCTGCACCCTCAAAGATTTAATTACTGTAGGTACTTTAATTTATAGTGTCACTGCCAACAATATATCCCGCATCATATCGAAATATAGTTCGTTGTGGTGAAGATAGGTAAAGTAATATGTTTAGAGTAATAAATAAATTAAAAATACTTGGAAAACTAAAAGTTATTAAAATTGAATGTCAAGGAAGAAGAGGTAAGTCTATTCGGGATACGTAATAGTATGTATATCTTGCAACAAATATTTCGAATTTTACATTTTTAACGTAGGTATTTTAATATACTTAAGTAGCTTACATTTATATAATAAAATATAAATTTATATATGTTTACATACTCAAACACATCCTTAAATCAGTTTGTATATATGTATATTTAATGTTAACGAAAGGCAAGGGTTTTTTTTCTGTCGTGTATTTGAAATTGATGATTATGAATATTTAATAAATTATTCAATTGTATTAAAACCCTATCAATTACTTATTGTACTTATTTTTTAATCTGTCTTAATACATCATCCGAAACACGAAATAATAAATCCAAAAATTTCCTTTAAGTAACATGATATTGGTATATTCCCAAAATCCCCGTTGGAAGCATCATGAATATCAAACGGGCATCGCATTAGGGGCCCGGTTATCTGATCCGGATTAAACCGGTAAAAAGCGGTTATTATTCCGCCTCCGTGGACTAAATGGGATTTTTTGTTTGGTCCACACCTCAGCTCATTGTGGACGGATTGTCACTGGTTCGTGTGATTCGAATTTCTTTATATAAGTTTTACTATTATTCTTTATTGAAAAGTCTGGAATAATTTGAAAACAGAAATATAATAAACAAACTAGTTATGAGTATAAGAAAAATTAAACCGACCAGCACCCTGTATAAGAAAAATTAATTAAACAGAGCTGTTGCCTGTTTTAATTTATAACTACTATAATATGCCAAGAATATAAAACTTGTAAATGTAAGCTTAGGTCACGGTATATATTTTCATCATAAGATGGAACCAATTTCCTATCAATCGCTTTAAACCATAATACTTAGATTAGTCTGTGAAGTTGTAATAAGTTTCCACCTTCTCAACCTTGTAAATCCATCTATTTTCCTTCCTAGACAAAAAACAGAAATAATAATAATGCGAGATGATAAACAGCTTTATAAAAGCCGATGCTATCTCCGAGCATTAGTGGTAATTGTGCTGATAAGATCTATCTGAGATCTACCCTCTGACGAATGACAGTTATTTGTCAAACTATACGCTGATCTGACGGTGTGCTGTGACGGGCTTTGTTAAAAGTATAAAATAAAATTTTTATAATAAGTACATACTTAGTACATAATACAGTTTAAAACATATTTTATAATGTGTTTATAATATATAGAATTTAATACAATTTATTTACCTTTTCCGGTTATTTATAATTTAGAAAATTACCTTTATAAATATGCTTGCTAGAAAAATTAGCAATTACCTATTTACATATTCCTCATGAGAAACCTTAATAAATGACAAAAATACATGTGCGATTATAATAATATCATCTTTTCGTATCCTAAATGAAGTTTATAGTATTGGTAATCTTATCTATATACTAATATTATAAAGCTGAAGATTTTGTTTGTTTGAACGCGCTAATCTCAGGAACTGCCGGTCCGATTTAAAAAATTATTTCGGTGTTAGATAGCCCATTTATTGAGTAAGGCTTATAGGCTATAATTATATCATCACGCTAAGACCAACAGGAGCGGAGCCACGCGGGTGAAACCGCGGATTGAAGCTAGTATTTACTAAAAGCAATTGCAATATGGTGTATAAAATGTATGCACTAAACCTAGAGCATACACAAAAAGCTCTACATACAATTATTCTTATTTAACGCTCAAAATAATCAAACAAAACATAGTCTTGCAACAAAAACCATACAAATTCGACCACTAATCACTGATACAACAGTTGTATATTATAATAACTATAACGAATCAATTGTCACCGTTCTGTTGTCCAATTAAATATTCAAAATACTTAAAGGGCTTGGATCCAATGCATGTTTGTATGACAATAATGGTTGAGCATGACCATGTTAATTAATGTTTACACGGATTCAAATTTGTGGGATTGTGGACAATGTTTTTTATTAACTTTACTTTCCTTGTAAATCCTTTATTTCAGATTGTAAGCAGAGAAATTTAGAAAGCTTTTGTAAGTCAATACAAATGAACAAATGAAAATAAATCTGTTGTAACTTGTAAATATTATTTAATAAAGATTTTTTTTTTATTTACATTATTAACGAACTAGCTGCAGCCCGGGGTATCAATCGCTTTCATTTAAAATTTCATCTGTTTATCAGATGAAATTAAATAAAAAAATTGGCTCGCAGTTTTTGCTAAAATAAAACTTAGACTAAGCGTTATTACTAAACGTACCTATAATTATAGTGATTAATTTTAAAAAAATCATTTAGAAGCCCTATGAAAAAACATGTTTTAGAACTAAGATAAGTCTTAGTTCTAAAACATGTTTTTTCTTACAGCTTATTAAAATCTAAATATATTCGTCTCATCATAATTTTCCTACATATTTACATTGAAAATTATAAGAGAAAAATGATTTCCTAAAATCTACCCCACTGCGAAAAATGCAAATTAACTTACATGTACAGTACCAGCATGTCAAAATTCTGGGGTACCCGATGGGGTGGCCATTGTTCTCTAATAGTTCGGACTTAGGGGTGCACCCTCCCCATAGTGACGTACTTGCCACCCTATACTATACAACGCTTTTGAATGCATGTCTATAAAGTTTTAGGTCTATGGCAATAAAAAAAATATTTTATAGATTTTTTTTATATATACCTAAAAAATGAAGAAGTTTTTTGTGTAGCGTAAAAAAACTCTCTAATAATTTTAGTTGTATAATCTTATATCTATTTCTAGCTGTGCTCCGCGTTGCTCCTGTACCTTGGTCTTAGCGTGATGATATATATTATCTTTATAGCCTTCCTTGATAAATGGACTATCTAGCAAGTGAAACAATTTTAAAAATCGGACCCGTGGCTCCTGAGATTATCGCGTTCAAGCAAACAAACAATCTATTTTTGAACTTCAGTGTCAAAAAGTAGAACTAATATACTTTGTTTATAAACAGGGAATTATTTTTTAGATTTTTAATATTTTTCACATCATACTTAAACTTCTAAAGCTACATAACATTATGTTGTTTTGAATTATTTCACTTTGTTTACAATGAAACCTCTTTGCAAGATATTTTACATAAAGCCTCCTTACAACATTCCTGGCCAGTGACAAATTTGAATTATTTTTCATAAAAAAATTCTATCAAGGAATGGAACAATTTTGAAGTTTTTTACAATAGATCTGAGCGGCCCACTAGTCGGGCGCTGATTTGCAATTTTTTTTTTCAAAATTTCAGTTCCACCAAAATTTTTGTAAATCTGTTTTAGTTTACATATTTTTTATACTATTTTATACCGGATTTACCAAAATTACTAGTATTTATGATGGTGAGTATATTTAATTTCTTTAAATGATACAAATTCTAGTTCTCTAGGTACATTTTATTTGTTACATTCTATTAAAGTAATTGATGTTTCTAGCATCTTTTTGCGGTCGCGCTTTTAAATTTTGCATTTGATCGTCTAAACTCTAAAGCATCTACAAAGTTAGTTTTGCGGCGTGCTTATTTATAGATTGCATTGAAAATTGAAATGTCAATAAAATAATTATTTTACGCTATTTACGATATTAAGTAAATTGTTTCGCTACATGCGTGCCATCAATTTAGTTGGAACAGACAACTATGATTACTTTCAAAAGTATTGATTCCACTGATTATAATTCAGAGCAATAAAACCAAGTCCTAATTTCCCTTGTGCAGAGGGAGTGCATCTCGATACACGTGGGGCAGGCGGGGGTGCAGATGGGCGTAGCATGTTGGCAGCTATACTGCCTCGAGCACGGCATCCGCCCTGATGGTACACTGCCCCTCTGTGAGACTGAACCGAACGCTACGGATTCCTGCTTTAATACCTTCTTTTCGGAGGCGGATAGAGGCAAGATGGTGCCCAGGGTGGTGATGGTGGATCTGGAGGAAACTGTTATTGGTTAGTGCCGGCGATACAAAACAAAAATGACTCATCACCGACATTGTAGAAGCAGTTCGTATAGACATACCTACTGATAACTTAGAAGCAAAGTGTCAATACCTGATGTAATCTGTTACGTAGGTACCAAAATATTTTCATCTATAAAAGAAAGCGAAAGTATAATTAATTAATAATTTGTATACCTTACTTATAACCCGAAAAATACATCTTACGATGAATAATTTACATCAAACGAGCGAATGCTCTTTCTAACCCCACTGCCAAGTATAAACAGGCGTAGAGCATTGTTTCGTTCTTAGTACGTAAAAAAAGATACTAGTGGTCTAAGTCTAGTGCCTCTATGTTCGTTTGATGTAAATGCACCGTTTATGAAAATCTTTTACCCTCCACTCACTCACACATCCTATACATTTATTATATTCCTCTATCGCCAGACGAAGTCCGCTCTGGCGAGTACCGCCAGCTCTACCACCCGGAACAACTGATCACGGGCAAGGAGGACGCGGCGAACAACTACGCGCGGGGACACTACTCCACCGGCCGGGAGGTGCTCGGCCCTGTCATGGAACGGGTCAGGAAGCTAGCTGACCAGTGCACGGGGCTGCAGGTGAGGTTTTTGAAGAAAAATGTTAAATATTGATCGTAGACGAGGATGTGATGAACAACTTTGTGCGGGGACACTTAAACTTGACCGGCTGGGAGATGGAGCAGGTCAGGAAACTGGCCGTCTAGTGCACGGGGCTGCAGGTGAGGTTTTCGAAATTATAGGGCCCATTTTTAAGGAAATACACAATTTACTAGTTCCACTATTTATTTACATACTTTTATTTCGATTTTATTATGTTAACAATTCTATAGATATCTCCAGGTAATCAAAGTTTAGTAAAAATGAACAAAGCTATAGTCTATAAGCCTTTAATTAATATCAATTTAATGTTTTGGTCATTTAGTTAGGTTCCTTTACGATTAGCTTTTCACGATTTTAATCATTTTAATTTGAAATTATCCAATGGTTCTTGGTAAAATTTAGGTAATAAAAAATATATGAAAATATCAAATTTTATTGTACTCGTAGCAGCTATTGTATTTGTTTAGAGTGAAGGTATTCCGCTTTTGACGCCATAAAGGAGATGAAAAATAAAACATTTGAGTAATTTTAATAATATATTTATTACAGGGTTTCTTCGTGTTCCACTCGTTCGGAGGCGGCACCGGTTCGGGGTTCACATCGCTGCTGATGGAAAAACTATCTGAAGAGTTTGGCAAGAAGAGCAAGTTGGAGTTCGCTATCTATCCCGCGCCTCAGGTATGTAGATTATCATAATAATTATGTGAATTCGTAATTAAAAATATGTATTAGCATGAATTATTGTGGTAGGTAACAGTAATAAACAATGATAAAGTTACATAATATGAAACTTTTTACATTTTTGGCACTACAATTTTTTTTTATTTTGTTTGATATTATAAACATGAAATAGTCGGAGCTCTGGCTTTCTATTTGGCGAAATATTACCACGTACAACAACACAACACACGTCATAGCGCGGCGTCAGCTTACCACTCTGACGCGCGTTACATACGTGTTCTAACTGACAAACACTTTTCAGATTTTAAACATATTATCTAAACTAGTATTTAGGTGTAGATACCTAAATCTATACTATAATATTATAAAGTTGAAGAATTTGTTTGTTTGAACGCGCTAATCTCAGGAACTACTTGGTGGTACTTTTCAATGGTTTGATTTGAAAAATTTTCTCGGTGTTAGATACCTAGCCCATTTATAGAGGAAGGTTATAGGGTATTTATCATCACGCTAAGACCAACAGGAGCGGAGCAATGCGGGTGAAACCACAAAGCACAGCTAGTGTTTAGATAAGTCCAAATCTTACAGTAGAGTGCCTTGTATCCAGGTATCTACAGCGGTAGTGGAGCCATACAACGCCGTGCTCACAACGCATGCGACGATCGGCCACTCGGACTGCGCCTTCATGGTGGACAATGAGGCGATATACGATATTTGCAGGCGGAGACTGTCCATCGAAAGACCGTCGTATGCCAACCTGAATAGGCTTATTTCACAGGTAATTTTAAGTTTTTAACATGTAGGTTACGTATGTCTATTCTGTGTTACTACGGGAAAAGGAAATTTGATTTCATCTTCATATATTTATACTTATAGTTTAACTTAAAGTTCTTATTTATGCTTGCTTGCTAGTTTCACATTCTACAATCTACATACTTTGCTTTTGCGATAAATTATGATAATTTTTTTAGCATCTTCTATAATAATAGCTTATCAAAAAACTGGCTGAAACCACACAGATTGTCTTTCAAAATAGTTTCTGACTAGTTTAGTTTTCAATTTAAATAAGTCTTTTTTGGGCTATAAACTAACATAAATAACCTTGGGATATATACCTAACCTTGTATGTATGCACCTTCAGATAAACATATTTATTGAAATAAACTGCACAATGCAGGTGGTATCATCAATAACCGCGTCGCTGCGGTTCGACGGCGCGCTGAACGTGGACCTGACGGAGTTTCAGACGAACTTGGTTCCCTACCCAAGGATACACTTCCCGCTCGCTGCATACGCGCCCGTGGTCTCTGCTGATAAGGTGATACTGGTATTTGGCATTAAATTTGTTCTTTAATCAAGGAAAATATATTGATACTTGGTTGTGTAATGATCACTATTTTCTAATGTCTATGCGTATTTTTGCATTTTCATTTATTAAAAGTAAAATGATGTGGAAGTGACAAGTTTTCCCAATAACTCATAGTTGGTTATTGAGTATAACAGATAGAATAAGACGTCCCACGTATTACCGTAAAACATTGTAAGGTTTTCTGTGTGTAAAACTTTTCAAACTTTCAATACGTTAATAAATGTTCAAACCCGAAATTAATGAGACTGGCACTAGCAATGGTAAGTAAACACTTAGGTTTTTAGAGCTCCGGCAGTGGCATGTCGAAATGTGACCAAAATTTACTTCAGTTATCTTGTATTAATTATATCGACGTTAATTGGATCATGTAGTCTTTGACGTCGTGTGTGCGTGTATGCCGTTTTTGAAAATCAGATGTTTATAACTTATCTATATATTTTTAATTAAATTCAAATTCAAATTCAAATAATTTATTGCTTACTAACCAATTTACATATTAGTAACCTTATACAGGTATTGCAATACAATCATAATGTTATATTTAAATTACATAATATTATCTCATACAATTAAATTTGACAATAATTAGATTACAAAAATAACAAAAATAATGTACAATTTATATATGTCCGGAATTACACAATTACGTTTAGTTTAGTTTCAATTACATTTATTAGGTATATGAGATTGGAAAGACTCGCCACACGAGGCCACACGAAAATTCAAGTTTAGCGTAGTTTAGCTTCGAAATATTCATTTATTGAATAAAAGCATTTTTGGATTAAAAGGAACTTTAGTTGTTTGTTAAAAGAATAAATAGTTTTTTGGTTTTTAATTTGGTCAGGAAGTTTGTTATATATTTTTATAGCCATGTGATAGGGGCTTTGATTTAACATTTTGATTCTTGAGAATGGTAGGTGTAATCTATTTTTAAAGCGCGTATTTACTTCGTGGTGTTCCTCGACTCGTGAAAATGTATTAATATTTTTATAGACAAATGTGCAAATTTCGTGTATATACATCGATGGTAATGTTAAAAGGTTATATTTTCTAAAGTATGGTTTGCAACTGTCTGTGTTTTTTATTTGGGCTAAGATTCTCACGCACTTCTTCTGCATTTTAAATAAATCATTAACATCAACGCTGTTTCCCCATAACATCACACCATATCTTAGCCATGAGTAGGCGTACCCGTAATATGCAGATAAAGCGGTGTGTAAGTTTGTGCTATGTTTTATCTGGAATAGGGCATAGGTAAATTTCGACAACTTAGATTTTAAATATTCAATATGTGTTTTCCAATTTATATGTGTATCTATGTTTATGCCAAGCAAGTTAAATGTGTCTACTTCTTCTAATGGTGTATTTTGATAGTTTATATTTATGGCAAGAGATGGACTTTTATACGTTTTGAATTGAATTATTTTAGTTTTATTAAGGTTTATTTCTAAGTTGTGGTCTTTTAGCCAATTTGTTATTGTATGGAGTGTAGCTTCGATTACTGGATTCGGATTATCGGGACTTTTGCATTTTATTAATACGGACACATCATCTGCAAAAAGTATGGGCATAGTTTCGTTTCGATCGAGTATTTTCGGAAGATCATTAATGTAAATCAGAAAGAGGACGCAGCCCAATACACTTCCTTGGGGAATAGAGCATGTTAACTCTCTAGCGGATGATCTGATAGATTGTATTGTATTATTCCCTTCGTCACTATATTGTATCTGAACAATCTGTGTTCGACGATATAAATATGATTGGAACCACGAGTGGGCTGGTCCTCTAATTCCCGAGCCGTACAGTTTGTTAAGAAGGATACGATACTGTACTTTATCGTACGCTTTCGTCATGTCCAGCAGCAATCCCAACACACGCTCCTTGTCGTTTAGGTGTTGAAGTGCTCCCTGGACATATTTGTATACGGCTAATGTTGTTGATCTCGACTTCCTAAATCCATTTTGGCATTCGTCCAAGACGTTAAATTTCTCAAGAAAGTTATATACCCGATTGCACATAGCTTTCTCGAAAACTTTTGAGAATGTTGAAATTATAACATCAAAACTTTTGAAATTATAACATCATCAGGCTCTAGTCATTGTACAACTTTTTTATTTTGTATTTTATACTTTTAATTTTGTATGTACTTATACCACAGAATACATAATAGTAGCTAAACGCTACAGAACGGACACTCTCCGCCTCCCGCCAAAATTAAACACTTACCTCACCCCGCACGATCAGACATGTTATGGTACCCATTTCCCCGCAAGGACGATACCAACGACGTCTTTAGACGAAACGCAACGAAGATTGACAACATTAATCAAATTGACTTAAAGCAATTTTATTATTTTGGATTTGTGATTATCGTTTTTCGTAGAAAATGGTTAGATATTGTGCTGTTTACGGATGTATTTCATCAGAAAAACGCGAATTTTTTTTTACGCTAGTCACAAATGTGCCAACCATAAAGAGTTTACACACACATTTGCAGTCTCTACAGTGTGACTGTCAAAACTATAATTTTGTATGGAGTGTCCGGGGTGTGCTTACACTACAAAATAAATTTGCTACAGGCGTACCACGAGGGCATGTCGGTGTCGGAGATCACGGCGGAACTGTTCGAGCCGCAGAACCAGATGGTGAAGTGCGACCCGCGCGACGGCAAGTACATGGCGTGCTGCCTGCTGTACCGCGGCGACGTCGTGCCCAAGGACGTGAACGCGGCCATCGCCGGCATGAAGGGCCGCGCCGGGATTCGCTTTGTGGACTGGTGTCCCACGGGCTTTAAGGTGATGGGAGACGTGGGATGTTGCGGCTTAGAGCTAGCGCACAAGAGCTACTTGTCTCCGCAACTATTTTGTCTCTCCCATCAACTCTATGGGGAGTTGCGTCGCTACGTGCGAGCACTTTCTTATTAGCCCATGGAGTTGATGGGAGAGACAAAATAGTTGCGGGGACAAAAGTTGCTCTTGCGCGCTAGCTCTTACACGTGACGTTACACATCACACACGACATTACACATTCCGTCCCATTTCACACCACATCGCATCGCATCGTGATGATGTCACACACCAAATCAAACGTCATAAGCGACATTACGAGTACACATCACATCTTCGGTTACATTCCCGAATGGAATGTTCTTGATTTCATTTGAAATATACATACACATGATTGTTTCTTGCTCTAATTTCGATTACTGGACGAAATTGTATTTTCTATTCTTATTGCCGTGTCTTGTAATTTCCGTAGCGCTATACTATCGTGATTTATTTTATTGCTGACTAGCTTTCCGCCTGCGGCTTCGCCCGCGTTTTCATAGAAAAACCCGCATAGTTCCCGTTCCCATGGGATTTCCGCGATAAAACCTAGCCTATATTACTCGTAGATAATGTAGCTTTTGAATGGTGAAAGAATTTTTAAAATCGGTCCAGTAGTTTATGAGCCTATTCATTACAAACAAACAAAGTTTTCCTCTTTATAATATTAGTGTAGATAAATAACTGCTGTTCTTTCCCAACCTAACGTACCTATGTCTTTTCAGTGTTCTTATGCATAAACGTATTACTAAATCCCATACAGGTGGGCATCAACTACCAGCCGCCATCGGTAGTGGCGGGCGGCGACCTCGCGCAGGTGAAGCGCGCCGCGTCGATGCTGAGCAACACGACCGCCATAGCGGAGGCGTGGGGCAAGCTCGACCACAAGTTCGACCTCATGTACTCGAAGCGGGCCTTTGTGCACTGGTGAGTGTGTAATTGTAATATTTAAACGGGTCGTCTAGAAGATTCCAACGCATTGTTATTTCAATTGAAATTGGTTTTACTTTGGTTGCATAATTGTGCATACTAGATTTTCACCAGTGGCTTCCCCCGTGTTTTCAAAGAAAATGTTCTATACGGGTCGTCTAGAAGGTTCCAACTCATTGTTATTTAAATAATACATACTAGATTTCCGCTCGCAGCTTAAACCACGTTTTTAAAAGAAACCCGCATAGTTCCGGTTCCTGTGGGATTGTCGGGATAAAAAGTATTACGTTTTATTCTGAGTCTTCAGCTACCTACAGACCAATTTCATTGTAATCAGTTGAGCAGTTTACACGTGAAAGAATAACAAACATCCATCCATTCATCCATCCATACTTATAGATAGGGAGGCGAGGTAGCTAAATGGCGTAATTCAACGGCGTCGTCGAGACTTATCAAAATCGAAAGATAAAATAATTTCGAAAAGAAAAGCTATGCTAAAAACCATTTTAGCGGTGGGTTTGGCGTGTACGGATTTTCAAAAATGTAAAAAAAAAAAAACAGTTACTTGGGCATTCTCGAGCGCGTCAGATATTCATACTACGTATGCCCCAAGTGCCTCTGATAACAACGGTATACTAATCTGCCGGTTTGCGTGGTGGGGCTAGGCATATAAATTAGTCAAAAATGCACAAAAAAAAATTTACTCGAGCACGTCAGATTTTCGGAAGGGGTGTTTAGTAGGCCCCAAAAAAGCTCCCCTTAAAAAAACTGACGATTACGGCATGACGATAAGTTACGATGAATTTTTGAAAATGCAGAAAAAAAAAGTCCTTTTGAAATACTCGAGCGCGTCAGATTTTCATAGTGGAGGTTTATCTCGGTATCCTGAAAGCATATTTTCTTAATCTGACAAAAATGTTGGTGGGTTCTCTTAATCTGACCGAAAAAGGTTTGTGGGTTTCTTTTTTTTAATCATCGTTATTTCATATCAATTTTTCTTAACACCCTCAGTTTTCGAGATATACTCAAAAAACCGGGAGTTTGAGTTTCTTGATGCTTCAAGTAAAAAAAGTTTTAACTTTGGACAAAAATTAAAAGAGACCTTTTTTGTAAAATAAAATTATCTTTTTTGTTTATTTAAACTATTTTTTTTGGAAAAAGTAAAGTTCGCGACATATATGCTACAACGCGTTTTTCGGAAGACGAAATGGCTCCTCCAGACTTCCGGTCATGCGGAAACCGGCAGATTTTGTATTTTTAGTAATTTTTAGATTATATTCTTCAAAATATAAATAAAAAAAATCGCGCTCGAGAATGCCGGATTAACGTTTTTTTTTACAAGTTCGCGACCCTATACCTAGGCTGCGTCAAGGACTTATGGTCAGATTGTTTAAAATTAGCCTTAAAACACTAAAATCAACCCCCAATATCTTAATCTGACGCGCTCGAGTATTTCAGACTATCGTTTTTTTTACTAATCTGATCGTCTATCCTAGGCGCGCGTCACTACATATAGAGCTAAATAGTTAACAAGGTTGTTCTATTAGGTCTAAGGTATCTCTCATATCTTAAACTGCCACGCTCGAGTATTACAGAAAATTCCCCTCTTCGCCTCCCTATCTATTACAAACTTTCGCATTTATAATATTAGTAGGATTTTTTGTTTCATATAAATATGAGTTATACTTAACATATCAGGTACGTCGGCGAGGGTATGGAGGAGGGCGAGTTTACAGAAGCGCGCGAGGACCTCGCAGCACTGGAGCGGGACTACGACGAGGTGGCCATCGAGACGTGCGACATGCCGCCCGGCTGCGACGACGAGCTGTGATGTTGTCTGACGCGCTGACGTCGAGCGTCTGACGCGCTGACGTCGAGCGTCTGACACGCTAATGTCTGAGGTCTTACGTCACCGCGCGCTCACTGCTCGCCCGTTGCTTCATACTGTCCGCGCTGTTGATTCCTTTTGACTGGTAACGCTTTATAGTTCTAAACTTTATAGTCTAGTTGATGTTTAAAGCCGTATCGTGAATGTTGTACAGGCTGATTGTTTTGTATGAATTATTTTAACCGACTTCAAAAAAAAGTTATCAATTCGGCCGGTATATATAGTTGTCTTTGAATATTGTTACACTGTAATTGCAATAAATACTGAACTTGAATAAATTGTATTCATAGATGTAAGATAATATTTTATACATTGGCGTTACCAGTCTAGACAATGGATAATTCAGTAAAAAGCGTGGTGAAAGAGCGTCGACGCCAAAGCGGACGCAAGAAAACCGCGGCCCTATGGTTATAATGTTGATTATAGCAGAATTGTTAAATTTTAATTAAAGGTATGAAAATGTCCGCAGAGGTCGGACGATGCTCAACTTGCCCAAAATATATTTATTTTATTTTATTAATCATGTCAGTAACATTGTTTTTTTTTATGCCACTCCCTCTTTCTTTGTCGAGTAAACTTGCGATTGGTATATATTTTTGATTCTTTTCTAAATTATCTAGCAAATACTAGACAGAGAAATTTGGATTTAAAATTTTTGAGTCAATTTTGGAAAATTGCGAGCCGTGGGTGTGCTTAATATTGTAAGCGTAATCGTTTTGTACGTCTGTATCGTTTATTGAAATGTTTAAAAAAGTTTTGATAGTGTTGTCTGTTTAATAAATGTATACTTTTGGAAATTTTGTTTTATTTGATAATTCATTTACGAATTTATAAGTTAGTAATCAAGGACACACCCCGGACACTCCATACAAAATGATTGTTTTGACAGTCACACTGTAGAGACTGCAAATGTGTGTGTTAACGCTTTATGGTTGGCACATTTGTGACTAGCGTAAAAAAAAATTCGCGTTTTTCTGATGAAATACATCCGTAAACAGCACAATATTTAACCATTTTCTACGAAAAACGATAATCACAAATCCAAAATAATAAAATTACTTAAATGTCAATTTGATTAATGTTGTCAATCTTCGTTGCGTTTCGTCTAAGACGTCGTTGGTATCGTCCTTGCGGGGAAATGGGTACCATAACATGTCTGATCGTGCGGGGTGAGGTAAGTGTTTAATTTTGGCGGGAGGCGGAGAGTGTCCGTTCTGTAGCGTTTAGCTACTATTATGTATTCTGTGACAAGGATAAAAATTAACTGCTATTTATCTTAGGGTCAGTCTGTGAACCCAACATTTCATTGACCGAATTTTTAAGGCTATAACAACAGGTCTGATATGGATACGCGCCTGTCTTTAAACGCAGTAGGAATTAAAGAATTAAAAACAATTATTATTAAATGCTTAATTAAGATCTACAATTTGCTTGTTATTCGGGTGAAATGTTAATTCATATTGGAATTCATAACATTTGTTTCCTTGAAAGTATTACATACCCTGGATCATTAAAAGCATTTTGTATGAGTACCTACCTACCTACCTAACCAAATAAGTTTTTCTTTTCATTAAGAGCCAGCGCGCACGAGCAACGTTCAACAAAATTCAACAACGTACCTAACCTAGTAACGACGACATAGAATAACATGATATTTTGTTTTGTTAGATCTGCACATTTGCTTAACTTTTTTCAATTACGATTATATATTTATAATAATAATGACCGACACAATTAATTTTAAGATTTCATTTTACTGATAAACCATTCTTAACATAATAAACAATTTATAAATTGAAGAACTGACGTCGCTACAATTTTGTGTCAATAAACCTTTTTTCTTTTTAAATACCAGAGATGTTACTCTAAGAGCCAGCGCGCACGAGCAACTTTGTCTCCGCAACTATTTTGTCTCCGCAACTATTTTGTCTCTCCCACCCATGGGCTAGTATGAAAGTGCGCGCACGTAGCGACGCAACTCCCCATACAAATTGATGGGAGAGACAAAATAGTTGCGGAGACAAAGTTGCTCGTGCGCGCTGGCTCTAAAAATCGAAATCCGACATCTAGAATCGAATGCATTGATTGCTTGTGAATAAAAATCATTATAAATTAATAAATTCGATTGACAAATGTTTCAAATCCGTATCGATTAATTCACTTTAATCGATGTTTTTAAGCAGATTACCTCTCTTCGAAGATAAAATTGATAGACGTCAAATGTTGCCTATTAAATTGGCTCGACTATAATTACTTATATGAGATCTCTGATCCACGGCTCTGATCATGTTAATTTTGATTTTTGAACTTAGTTCGAGGATTGATTTGATTCAATCGTCTCTACTCGAATAATGGGTACCTATAGTGATGAGCGTTTAAAAGTTTTGACCACGTCGCTGAATTTTCTATAGGAAACTTTTTTTTAAGCTTTTTTTACCCATATTTCAGTATTTTTATAGATACCTACTACTAGATGCACCAGATTGAAAAAGGTGTAGTATACCAATTTCAGCTTGGAAGAGAAAAACAGGGCAAGGAACAAGTAAATAATATAAACCACATTATATTTTGTATTTCATTATTACTGATAATAATATCTTGATGATAATAATTTATAATATCTTGACTTAATCTTCAAGCTACATTTTTAAATCTATAAATCATAACAATAAATAGCTAACTGTATTTCATACATATATTTTCATAACTAACTTACAATAATTACAGAATTAAAATAGAAAAAAAAAATGTTATGAATATGCCAAAACATTAGATTTAAGAGAACGGTGGGCTGTCCACATGCCTTTTTACATTACAAGGAAAAGGTATAAATAAATGAGTGGATTTTTAAGCTATTCCAAAATAAATTTCTGTATTCAATTACATACTTATAAATTAACGGTCAATGACTCATACAATTCTCATGTATTGCGATTGTTACATTATGCAAATGGCAATTATTATAATTGGGTATAATGAAAATTGAGTATTTGAATAAAAATTTTTTTTGTGCTAAATGGAAAGATTATATATATTAGTTTTATAACAAAACTATTCTTTTAATTTTTTTTTTGCAATAATTCAAAAGTTATTTCAAAATAAAAATTAGTCTTTGAATCCAGTACCCAAAACACACCGACACCTCCCGAAGCGTCACCCGGACGCGTGTGACGTCATAATGTTAGTTTTCACACATTGCAGTTGATAGAAAAACGTATACAACTAAAACATTTTGACGTCACATCTATGGTGACCAGTCATGGCGCGTTTATAGTCACGTGATTTTAATTTAAATTTCATCAATTTTTAATTGCTTATAATTAATTGAAAAAAAATTTTTTGGAGTTTTTTGCATTAAATATCAATATTATTAATAATAAGGTTTTAAAATAAATGAAAAAAAAATATTTTTTTGTTGTTCAAATACTCAATTATTTATAGCATTTTTTCAGAATACAGGTTTAATAATAATTCTTTACGTTCGTATTATTTTGATCATTTACTTAATAATACATATAAATAAAAATAGAAAAGCCATCATGTGCATTTGCTCAACAAAGTTCTACAGGGACTTTAAAATTTGCTTTTACTTTTTAAATTGGATTATAAAAGGGATTGAAATAAAAAAAAAAGATCAAATCTACAGTAAAAGGCAAAATTATACCATAAAATTATTCGTTATTATGATTACTATGCTTATAAATTTGTTATTTATATGCGTTTCATTTAACCAAAAGTTTGACACAATATGAATTCGTTTATAAGGAAAATGAAATATTTTGCATACAAAGAGCACTTTAAGAAAATGAATGCATGATTTTTAAAATAAAAAAATAAAACAATGGTAAATAATTACAGAACTAAATTGAAATATGTACTTAATTACTAACAAGAAAATGTACAACTAATATATTTTGCGTTTTTTTAGGACGCCTCAATGACATCATAATATTGTAATACATATATTTAATAAAATTTATAAATCTAAAACATACAACGTTCACACAACAAGTGACGACTAATAGCGACAAGCGAGCAAAATTAAAAAAAAAATAAGAACTTTTTCTAACCAGGGCCTAGTAAAACTAAGAGGTTTCTGATTTTAACAAATTTTCTCGACTTTCACAAAAATAATAAATAAATTTGAATTTGAAATAGTCTACATAAAAAACCCCATAGCATACATTCTCGCACGCCTGCCGCAATACCCGACCCAACAAACCTCAATCACACCATACACCTTACCAAACTCACACTACAGCCATAGTGCTAACATACAACTTCCTCGGCAGCAGCGTCTCCTCCACATTCGGTGTGACTAACAACCAGCACTGACCTCAAGGCTCAATCACACCGTCTTTTTACATCTCTACACTCTACTTACTCGATACCAACTCCGCCACAGTGTGATAGCCAGCACTGACCACAATCACACCGTCTTCCCCACACACAACTCGATCCCTCTCTACAACTTCCGTGGTGGTGGGGTCTCCGCAGTGTTCGGTGTGAGCGACAGCCTGCGGATATTCGGCTTGTCGTACTCTTCCATGGACATAGCGCGAGACATGCGTCTTTCCACGCCAGGTGGAGGTAGTGACGTCAGCAAGCCTTGCCCTTGGCAGAATAGCAGGAGAGATTGCGCTACTTTCGCGGGCTGGAAAATATTTTAATTTCTAAGTGTTAAAAAAGTGGAAATACATTTTAACCCAAGAGTAAATAGAGTAATCACAGGTATTATATAGAAAATATAGTATCTGTATAGAAAGGGAAAATGGTATATACCCCTGTACTTAATTAAACGGAAGTAAAAAAGAGTGTGTGTACTTATGTACACGCGTTAGAAGTTATACTTGTTTGGCGTATGGAAAAAATACTAGACAACTTGAACATAGTTATCAATTTTTATACCACCTAGAACTAACTTCATGCTGTTAAGGTTGTTGTAACAGTGAAACGATTTTGAGGATTTGGACGTTCTCCCCGCGCTAGCCAAGCACCCCCGCTTCATTTTTACGTGCGCAGAGCGCGAGCGTGATCCGCGCTATCGCAACTATCCGCTCGCGTCGCGTTCCGCAGCAGCTCGGGCATTTTTATTACCCGACTAAAAAGAAGGGTTATGTTTTTCGCGCCTATCTTTGTATGTATCTAATATTCTTTATACTCTGATATCTTCCGAACCACTGGATGGATTTCTTTATTTAGGGTATCGTTAGATTCGTCGTATTAGGCCAAGTTTTTTTAGATAGGTGACAATAAAAAAGAAAAATATGGGGTGCTAGACTAAAATACAAAAAAAAAATATTTTTCTGCAATACGGGTATCAAATTAAAGGTATCATAATAAGGATTCCAAAAAAGTGTATCATGCTTATATTACTTACAATAATAAAACAACATAGATTTATTTTTGTGAAATGAAATCAGTGATGATAGGTGAACGAAATTTTAAGAGAAAAGCGCCTGAAGGAAATGCAATTTTATTAACATTGTAATTTTTTCAGGTGCTATTAAAAACTTTATTTTACTTTTTTATACTGAATTTACTATTTTAATAGTTTAAAAAGGTAAAATTGTACTTTATAGGTCGTGGAGTTGAGAGTCGTAAATTTTTGAGTTACGAATTTTTGAAAATCGGAAAATATTAAAAATGTACTTTAAGGGCCGTCGAGTTGGACAACCAAAATTTTTTTGGAGAAAGGTCTATGCCGAAGTAACTGACCCGTAATATCTTAACCTGCGGAGATTTATAGTTTTTTAGAAATTAATTATTAAAGTTTCATAATTTTTCATACAATTTCGAGCAACCATCTTGACATTTGTTTTTTTTTTGTTGCGTTTCGTTACCTACGTACGTAGTTTTACCTACCTAAGTACGTTTTAACCTACGTTGTTTTTTTTTTGAGTGGAAATATCGCCCTAAAGTCGCTTCAAGAGTTAACCTAACACGCTCGTCGCTTCGCTCCTCGCTACCTATTTGAATACTAAAAGTAAAAGTTAATCGATTTTAAAAACTGAAGCAAGTGAGCTATAAAAATAACTATAAAATTGTTATAAAAACATTGTTATTTTGGCTAAAAACATTCAATAACATGTAAATTAATTAAATAAAAAAAATCATGGGTATAAGAGTTGTACTTGCAAAAACGAAACGCAACAAAAAAAAAACAAATGTCAAGATGGTTGCTCGAAATTGCATGAAAAATTATGAAACTTTAATTATTAATTTCTAAAAAACTATAAGTCTCCGCAGGTTAAGATTTTACATGTCAGTTACTTAGGCATAGACCTTTCTCCAAAAAAATTTTGGTTGCCCAACTCGACGGCCCTTAAAGTACATTTTAGCCCGGAAAATAAGTAAGTATAGAAAGTTACTCCATCTTATTTTTGTTACGCATATTTATTGTTTTGACTTCAGAATGGCGGGACCACTTTGTTTATAGAATATCTTGAAATCCTGTTAGAGTAGAAGTTTTTTAGGAAAGTATAAAATAGTACCTAATAATTATGCACTACTAGATTTCCGCCCGCGGCTTATCCGCATAGTTCCCGTTCCCGTGAGATTTTCGGGATAAAAACTGTCCTATGTGTTAATCCAAGTTACCCTCTATATGTGTGCTAAATTTCATTGTAATCGGTTCAGTAGTTTTTACGTGAAAGAGTAACAAACATCCATACATCCATACAAACTTTCGAATATTAGTAGGAACTAGGATTATAGATACACTAGATTTCCGCCCGCGGCTTCGCCCGCGTTTGCAAAGGAAAACCCGCATAGTTCCCGTTCCCGTGGGATTTCCGGGATAAAAACTATCCTATGTGTTAATCCAAGTTACCCTCTATATGTGTGCTAAATTTCATTGTAATCGGTTCAGTAGTTTTTACGTGAAAGAGTAACAAACATCCATACATCCATACATCCATACTTACAAACTTTCGCATTTATAATATTAGTAGGATAATTTTCAAAATGCCTGAGGAAGTCCCGCCATCTTGACGTAACGGGTGTAGGGTGTAGGGCTTTGACCTACTAAGCTAATCAATGTGCACTAAAAAGCATAAAATAAAAAAGTTGTTAAAAAACCCGATTGAGAAAAAAACAAGTTCAAAACAAGATTTCTAATAGAAAACATAGTTAGTAGCAGGCGGGCACATATTCGCAAACATAGTTAAAATAAAACTTAACTATGTGAAACCACGCGCACGCACAAAATTGGCCAAAAAAAATTGCACAATATTGCCATCCACAATCAGGCAAAATACAATTTTAGAGAATGAGCAGCACAACCTCCTCGTCCGACAGTTCGAGCTACAGTGCCGCCCGTCGCCTGCGCACGGACCCGCTCATTTCATTTCATTTAGAAAACAGTAAATAATTATTTGTAGCTCACTAAGAACTTGCATTGTCTCGCCAAACGTACAATTTATGACAATCACCTTTTAAAATATTATTGTGAAAGAAAAATAGCAAAACTCCATACCGTTTAGACGGAGTTACGAAAATTCAAACAAGAAATGCTCCACTTTGGAATATTTTTTCGGACATTATTTTTATAGATAGAATTATTTCAAACGTTGAAATTAAAGTTTAAGGTCTAATAAGTAACATATATTTTTTTTGGACATTTATATTCACTAACCGAAGAGTAGTTAGACGAAGAAAACAGGCAATTGGCAGTAAGTAGCCCCTTAAATTTAGGTGTCGGTGTGCGCGCGCATCGTAAAAAATTAAAAATTCACTCGCATCATTCTTCTCCATCGCGCCAAAAGAAGTATTATGACGTCCGGTTTTTTGAGCCTTTTTAAAAACAATAGACATTTAACAAAAAATATCGGTTAATATCGGTAATTCACGACTCAACATTAAATAAGTATGAAAAAAAAATATTTGTTTCCGCCACTAGGGAAATCGAATTCAAAAGATGAAATAAAGCAAGAATAAAGCTGTTCAATTTAAATTTAAAATTGATTTATTCAAGCAGACATTTATTCAATTTTATTATAAACTGAACAGGTTTTTAAAATAAATGTTAGAAATACAATCCTCAACATACTAACAACGTACCTAAATTACTATCCAGGTGTAATTTTTTTTATCTTGTATACCTACAAGATTTTTTTTTTAGTGTATGATTGGAATACCGGATAACTTATAACATCTCTTCATTTACGTAATGTGAGGTAATATGTGCTAATTTTTATCGCAAACAAAAAACATCAATTCTAAAAAAAGATACGATATTCGATATGCTAATAGGATAATAAATAACCTTTGATTATTTGCACGGCTAGTTCAAAACAAATATTATGCAAGACGTGTCATAAATAAACAGTTTTATAAATCCTGACTGGATTTTACTTACAAGCAAATATTTATTTAGGCTCAGTGTATACGCGATAGACTTTAAATATATATATATATATATATACTAGTGATCCGCCCCGGCTTCGCCCGTGGTACCTACATGTTTAAACTATCCTATCTCTCAAGTTAGATCGAACTACACATAGTGTGCGAATTTTATTATAATCGGTTAAGTGGTTTAGGATTCCATTGAGGACAAACATTGTGACACGAGATTTATATATATTAGATATATATATATATATTTTTAAATAATTATATACCTAATTATCTACAAACTGGCCGGGTCAGTCATGCCTATCTTCGCGCTAATTATCAAAAAATTTTTTGGGACTCTCATTCTTCATTTTTTCAAATATCATTTTTTCTTTCCTAACACCCTAACTATTGCTGACAATAGTTTTGAAAACAACAATCTGAATTATTGGTTTCAAAACAGTCCAGCTATGCACGCGTGATGCTGTGGCCTGTGACCAAGCGTAGAGTGAACAGGTACCTTCTAGGGAAGCGCGTTCCATCTTAGACTACATCTCAGCTTAACATCAGGCGAGATTGTGGTCAAGGGCTTCCCTATTACCAATAAAAAATAAAAAAAAATAGTACTACTTACTTGAAATATTATAATCGAAAAAAATTATTATGCTGTTCGTATTCGGAAAAATAAATAGCGTAATTTATTCGTTAGATCATATCACGTCAGGATCCATTGTTTATTTTTAAACAAACCAATTAATAATAAAACACTTAAACATTACATTGTAAATTTTCTTTAACAATTGCAGTCATTATCTGTAATAAACAAGGAAAGATTTTTATTTTACATTTTTAATAAATTTCAATTTTTATGATACCTAATACTAGCTTACCGCCCGCGGCTTCGCCCGCTTTGTCTAAAACCTAATAAATTATATACTAAAACCTTCCTCTTCAATCACTCTATCTATAAAAAAAAACCGCATCAAAATCCGTTGCGTAGTTTTAAAGATTTAAGCGTACAAAGGGACATAGGGACAGAGAAAGCGACTTTGTTTTGTACTATGTAGTGACTGGCCGGTTGACTTGGTTGGTAGTGACCGTGCCTGCCAAGCCACTGGTCGTGGGTTCGATTCCCACCGGGGTAAATATTTGTGTGATGAACATAAGTGTTTGCTCTGTAAGCTTTAGTTTGGGATCAGATCGTTCCGTGTGTGAAAATCGTCCCGAAATATTTATGTCCGTGATTTTGATTAGGTTTTTTTATTGATAGATATTATTGAAAACTACGTAACGGATTGAACTACCTATTGGAATCCGATCCAGAACCTTCGATTATTATTCGAACTACCATGCTAAAAAGCAAAACAAACAAGATGTACTACTTTTACCTTGTACTTACGAGTTTTTATTATTATTATTTTTTAATTTAAAGGATAGGTAGGTACTAACCTAATTGACAACTCAAAAGGAACCCAACCTTTACGTTTTAGTCATTTATATTATGCTAAAAGGTAAATATTCTTAATGATCGGTTTTCAGGGGCACCACGACTCATTACATAATTATAAATTGGACATGATTCATTGACATTAGGTATAATAAATTATGAATTTATTATTACATTGAGGCGTTTAAAAACGCATTATTGTATAATTTTAATTTTGCATAAACACAATACATTGTCTAGGTACCTAAGCAGCCCAAATATAAATTAAAGTTGAATATTTGACTATTATAACATAGTAATAAAACAAAGAGGATAATTGGAATTATTAAAATTAATAATAATAATCATTTCTCTATCACTTCACTAGTAGATAATAGGTAGGTAATATAATATACCTACCGAAATATTTCTTTTCTGGAATTTTTGTGTTTAAAAAATAATAAACATTTTCACTTTTGCATTTAGTAAGAACAGTCCTACTAATATTATAAATGCGAAAGTTTGTGAGGATATGTGTGTGTGTGTGTGTGTTTGTGACTCTTTCACGCAAATACTACTAAACTGATTACAATGAATTTTAGCACACACATATAGAGGGTAACTTGGATTTACACATAGGATAGGTTTCATCCCGGAAATCCCACGGGAACTGGAACTATGCGGGTTTTTCTTTCAAAACGCGGGCGAAGCCGCGGGCGGAAAGCTAGTATCATATTATTTGCGGCAGCCTTTATTGATACGTAATGTTCAAAGTATATGTGATTAGAAGAATAAACAACAGAACAGTAAATTATTTACAGATAACAATAAATCAGCAAAATTATGAATTGTGTATAATTTATAAATTTCTTACCAGTCATTTGATAGTGGTATATATTTATTAAAGTAAATACATAATACATAATTTGATTTCGCTCACTTGAATCGTTTAATAAAGAGATATCGAATACAAGCATTTTATTATTATATTTACAGTTAGTAGTTACCCTATTACAATAATAAAGTCGAAACTTAAATTAATATTACGTGGTCATGACCAGACTTAATATATTATATTTTTCCATACATTGGATTTACATACAATATTTTTTTTTTGTTAAATTTCGATAACAAAAATAATATTGTATGTTAATAATACTTTACATGACAATCATCTCAATCACAAGAACACAGAAACGCAATCATAATATCACCGACATTACATAGTTAATCACAGAAGCTTCCAAGGATATACTCAAACATACTTTACAATCAAAGTAAAGATTTGTGTAAAACTGCACACCACAAGATCCCTAAATCACAGAAAGTTACTACAACGGCTTGAAACACTGTTCAACTTCATCCTTGCCCAGTCTTACGAGACGAACCGACTCTTCCCAGAGCTGTTCAGCTATCTTATCATTATAGGCCAAGCTCTTCGCACGAGATAGTCTACAATTCTTGAAGAACTCCCCGCTCACTTCCCCAGCCTTCTTATCCAACGCCACGTGTATCGCGGTCTGCGCCCCCTCCCACGGAGTCTTGAAGAAGTTCTTGAAGAAAACTGTTATTATCGTCCCAAGAAAACTTCCGACACAATTAAATATCGTCGTCCCCACCGCCCCGGGGTCGACGCAGTTGATCACAACATTAGCGTTATCTAATTTCTTTGTTAGCTCTCGAGCGAACAATATTAAACATAGCTTGCTGTTCCCATACAACTGGATGCCGTTCCAGTATTTCAGGCTGTTCATGTGGTCGAAGTTAACTACACCAATATTATGTAAAATAGACGATGTGTTAACTACTCTAGCGGGCTCCGCGCTCTTTCCCGTTTTTAATAATAAAGGTAACAGAAGTAAAGTGAGCAGGAATTGTCCAAAATAGTTCACTTGCATTATAAAGTGCATTCCATCTTTCGTCAAGAAGTCGAAACCGATTCCGATGCCGGCGTTGTTGATTAAAATATCCAAACGTTGTTCATTCTGTAATATGTCAGCGACGAATTTGCGTATCGACGAGAGGGAAGAAAGGTCTAATAATTTGAAGAAAACTTTCTCATTACCGGTGCGCTCGATAATTTGTTTTCGGCCTTTAGTTCCTTCGTCGATGAAAGGGCAGGCGACTATAACTCGCGCGCCTCGGCTTGCGAAATCGGTCGCAATCCGCAGGCCCATACCGGACGTGCCTCCGGTGACGATGACCGTTTTCCCTTCGAGGTTCTTCTTGGATTTGCAGAGCGCATTTGTATTTTTCTGCCACAGTCCCACGAGGACCGCGACGATCGCGGTCAATAATAAAATGTAAGCCACAGCCAGCATTGTTACGCGCCGGGCGATCGAAACTTAAGTGCGGTATTCACTGTATAGTTTCATTTATATTCACGTGTCCTCATGAACTTCAAATAAAAACTCAGTGTAGCGTTTGTTTTCGTTTATCACAAGTGGCAATTTTGAACCCACACTCCACGCGGAAGCCCTTGTAAACTGTCGTTTTAACACTCACGTCACTGATCGATATATTATATTTCACAAAATATATGCACTCTGTATTCGATGTATTGTAAAGTATGTCAGGCGACGCAACGGCGAATAACTGGCAATGTGAGGGCCTATTGCTTTCGCGTGTGATGCAAGCCACACTCGGCTTATTGCATCGTTCACCCAAGTAGCCAATATGAAACTAACTAAAACCAACATTTTCTAAACTATGTATAAGGACGGCGCAGGCGGACTAAAGCAATTATTGTAATGTACGTAAATTAATGCGAAAATAATACATAGATAGTTCGTATTCGTTTCCACAAATTTTATTTTTGCACTACTTACGTAGGTATCTACTTAATTTTATTTATACACTAGCATACCGCCCGCGGCTTCGCCTGCTTTGTCTAAAACCTAATAATTTATATACTAAAACTTTTATAAACTAAAATCACTCTATCTATTAAAAAAATAATCGCATCAAAATCCCTTTCGTAGTTTTAAAGATTTAAGCATACAAAGGGACAGAGAAAGCGACTTTGTTTTACATATCTACGTAATAGAGATATCAGATAAGATTTGACGAGTTCATAATAACTGGGATATATTATTTTGGAAAAATGATGTCTTTTCCGTATTTTAAAACTTTCCTACCATAGCTGTGACGTCAATAACGTTTTTACGGCTATCACACATCTGGACAATAATTATATTGAAAACTAGCTTCCGCCCGCGACTCCGTCCGCACGGATGTCGGTCTTCGCGTGGATGGTTTATTTCTCCATTTAGAGTAGGTACCTACCTCTGACAATAACATCTTATAAATATCTATTGGACCCAATTCCCAAATACGGCTAGGCCTATAAAAATACGCAACGTGTGTTCGCGGTTCTACGGAACAACGTCTATGGATAAAACTGAAAAATTAAGATTAATTTTTTTCTACGTATTTTTCCAGGATAAAAAGTATCCTATTTTACGCCCAGGATGTATATGTTTATCAGAAGTACCATGCTCTTTTAAATAAACTGTAGCACTGAATATCTTTTTATCGAACACTCTAAATGATTTGCAATTTTCCTGTAACTCCAGTTTTTGTCAAAATGTAAACTTAAAATTATTTTTCTTGTTGATGGGAAACAAATCTTACTTTTACCCATTTATACTGCAAAGCAAATTAATTTTCAGAAACTTTTAGATGGAATGTTTAAAAAACGGTGCAAATATTTGTAGAAGAAAAAAATATTGGCGGCATTTCAACAGGTTTTGACTTTGGAACACTCGAACCATGCTGTTTCTAATTTGTTGTCCAGACTGAAAATACTCGGAAATCAGACTTCACTTAAAGTTGTTTAATTTTATTAATTTAAGCTAACGTTTGATTAAAATTAAGCAATTTCTTATAAAACTAGATAAACGGGTGTTCTATTACATATGAAATAATACTTAATCTCTAATACGTTAATACATAAATGTTAAATGAATTTGATGACTACTTCATCCTGTTACGTGTTTCTAATTAAACGTTCACCACTGTATATATAATTATGTATAGATGTATTGCTTAAAAACGAATTGTTTGTTGGCTTTGATTAGCTATAAATATGATAAATGATACCTATAAGGACATAATTTAATCTATAGTCAAACCAATAAAAACCCAGTTTTTAAGTAAGTAGGTAACTAGGTACATGATTGTTTTAATTAAACACACGGGGTTTAGGTACTACCGGAACTGTCAGCGACGTGTTTTTGGTACCTACTGAATTCAAAATTCATTTTTATTTTAAAAATAACTTTAATAAAAATACCGTTTTGCTATAAATTTTGTATATTATGATCTTTCCAATAACCACAAAAATAATAATTCACTCAATTGGTTATGAACCTGCATTTCCGCATTACGTAACCTACTTCTTATCTAGCCAAGTGCCCCTATTCGATTGTATTTTTCATTTTTGTTTATCTTCGCAGCATTTGCGCGATTTATAAATATAACTTTCATATATTTTTTGTGTCATAAATACCTACTTACATATTTTTTGTTATTGACGTATTTCTTTTGAAAAAAGTACAGTTGTTCCACGAAGAGGAAATAAAGTATTATTTTATTCAAAAATACACAGCAAAAAATATAAAACATTTAATGGCATCTTATTCTTGTTTTCCAAATAGGGAAATTATTATTACGTAACTAAAAAATGTTCAGACCTTTTGGTTTTTATGATATTATAAGGTAGGTATACACTGTATATAGAAAGGAATGGTTCCTGCTCTATTAAAAAATCTATGATACATTTATATTACCTCTATAATACCCAGCCAGATAAACTATGTTATTAAAGATGTGTATCAGACAGACAAAAACCAAAAAAATAAGGCTAGGCAATCGATTTGCGTCATACATTTTTTTGCGTAGGTACTGTGAAGTATAAACATAGATAATAAATAGTTTTCATTTCATATATTATCTGTTGTCACTTTGATTCTTTGACACTTGTACGATTGCATTATTATTCATTGTTCGTTGTTCAATAAAACCGCTCATCATATTTTCTCGGACCTTTTATTTAACAATCACTACGTTGCATGGTGTCAGAAGCGGTTGTAAAGTATGTAATAAGAAAATATATGAGAAAGCTGTGAAATGACGACATCCGACGCAGTGGCTGGAATAAAGCCGCCAGCTAACCTACAATTAATTGACGCCGACAAGTCAACGTGTTGGACAAGGTGGGTGCAACAATTTGACTGGTGTGCCACAGCAATACAATTAGACAAAAAACCAGCCGCAATCCAGGCAGCAACTTTTATGGCGGTCATAGGCCCAGACGCCATCGAAATATTTAACAGTTTTAACCTTGTCGACGCGGAAAAAAATGATATTGAAATCATTAAAAATAAATTCAAAGAATATTTCGCGCCGAAAAAGAACATATCTTTTGAACGATATGTATTCTTTAAGATCGAACAAAACGAGGACGAAGTATTTAATGAATTTTTAATCAAAATAAAAACTCAAGCAAGTAAATGCGAATTTAACAACTTACTGGATGAAATGATAAAGGATAAAATCGTTTTTGGAATTAGATCAAATCAGGTTAGAGAAAAATTACTAACGGAAGAAAATTTAGACTTGACAAAAGCAATAACGATCTGCAAAACTAGTGAACAAGCATCTAAACAATTAGATGAATTTGATAGTAAAAATAAAGTTTTTGCTGTGAAAAATAAAAGATCTAACGAAAACAAGACTTTTGACTGCCGAAGATGTGGTACTAACCATAAAAGTAGAGAGTGCCCAGCTTTTAACAAATCTTGTACCAAATGTTCCAAACAGGGTCATTTTGCTAATATGTGTCGCACAAAAATGAAACATAATAATTACAAACAGAAAAATAGAGTAAACGCAGTAGAAGAAAGCTCTCAATCCGAAGATGAAGTGTATATATCCGCTATAAGGTCTGGAGAAAAGAAAAACTGGACAGAAAAATTACAAGTTGGCAATTTAAGGATTACAGTCAAACTAGACACAGGAGCATTTATTAATTTATTATTGCAAAATTTAATAAGCTACACAGAAGACAAGATGGCAGTTCTAGGTGAAACAGAGCTACTATGTAAATTAAAGAATGAAGAAACAAAAATAATATTCAAAGTAGTTGAAGAAAAAGTTTCTCCAATCCTAGGACTTGAGACCTGTGAAAAATTAGGACTTGTCGCAAGAGTCAAAACATTGAAGGTGAGCCAATATACTGATAATATATTTGAAGGATTAGGCTGTTATAAAGATTATGTGTATGATATTGACCTAATTGAGAACCCAAAGCTTGAGATTAAACCGTCAAGAAGAGTACCCCATGCTATAAGAGCCGAAGTTAAGCAAGAACTTGACAGGATGGTAAAGTTAGATGTCATAAAACCAGAAACGGAGCCAACTCCTGCTGTGAGTCCTATGGTAGTTGTCAGACAAAAGGACAAAATAAGAATCTGTATAGATCCATCAGATGTCAATAAAAATATCCTCAGACGTCATTTTCCACTCACGACTATAGAAGAAATTTCAGCTGATATTCAAGGTTCTAAATTCTTTGCATTATTAGACTGCACAAAGGGGTTCTGGCAAATTAGACTATCAGAAAGAACACAAAAAATATTAACATTCGCTACCCCATGGGGAAGATATTCTTTCAAGAGACTTCCGTTTGGAGTTTCATCAGCACCAGAAATATTCCAAGAAATATTAACAAATCTACTCAGTAATATAAAAAATGTGAGAGTATCGATCGATGATATTTTTATACATGCAAAAACTAAAGAAGAACTACGCAAAACTGTTGACAAAGTCATTGAAATATTAAAGAAATCTGGCTTCAAACTTAACAAAGACAAGTGCATCTTTGAAGCAACCAAGATAAAATTTCTGGGACACATTATTTCAGCTAAAGGTTTAGAAGCAGACCCAGGCAAAGTAGAAGCTATTCAGGCAATGAAAAAACCTACAAATAAAACCGAGTTACAGAGACTGTTAGGAATGATTACATATCTCAATAAATTTATCCCTAACATGTCGGATTTGACAAATCCACTTAGAGACCTGTTACACAAGAATACAAGCTTTACATGGGAAATTCATCATGAAAAAGCTCTTGATAAAATAAAACAAGTGCTTCAAAATCCCCCAGTATTGAGACTATATGATGTCAACAAACCTGTAACATTGTCTGTAGATGCAAGCTCAAAAAATCTCGGAGCTGCACTTCTCCAAGAAGGACAACCAGTAGCCTATGGAGCAAGAGCATTGACCAAATCTGAACAGAATTATCCACAGATAGAAAAAGAAGCGCTCGCCATACTGTTTGGATGTAAGAAATTTCATGAATATGTTTATGGTAAACAACTGACAGTAGAATCCGACCATAAACCACTAGAGACAATATTTAAGAAAAACATACAATCAGCCCCCGCAAGACTTCAACGAATAATGTTTAACTTAGCACCATACTCACCCAAGGTATTATTCAAAAAGGGAACTGAAATTCCATTAGCAGACTTCCTTAGTCGAGACTGTGATGCGTCTAACTTGAGATATGATCCAGAAGAAAACTTAAAAATCGCAGTTATACTACCTATGTCTCTAGATGCTAAAGAAGAATTAATTAAGGCTACTAAAGAAGATCAACATTTACAGTTACTAATGAAGACTATAAAGCAAGGATTTCCTGAAACCATGAAAGAACTACCTACAGAACTACAACACTATTTTAACTTTAAAGAAGAATTGAGCTATCTGAAAGGAATTATATTCAAAGGTGATAAGATTGTTGTTCCGGCATCACAAATCCCTAAAATGTTAAAAAATATTCATCAAGGACATCTTGGTATACACAGCTGTTTGAGAAGAGCTCGACAATTTCTTTATTGGAAAGGACAATATAATGATATCATAAAGCTAGTTAAAGGGTGCACCGTCTGCGAACAAACACAAAGAGATAACATTAAAGACACAGTCTTAGTTAAAAAGCTTCCTACACTTCCATGGCAAATAATTGCTTCAGATTTATTTGAATTAAAAGGAAAAACTTACCTTGTTATATGTGACAGCTACTCTGGATATATTGATTTTCAAGAGCTAAAAAGCCAGTCGTCATATGAAGTGATTGAACAACTTAAAAGATGGTTTTCTACCCATGGTATACCAGAAGAGTTACAAACTGACAATGGAACACAATATATGTCTAGAGAATTTAAGACCTTTCAAAAAGAATGGAGATTTAACCATGTCACATCTAGTCCACATCACCATCAAGGTAATGGACTTGCTGAAAGAGCAGTTCAAACAGCAAAAAACATACTAAAAAAATGCAGCATTGACAAGTCAGACGTGCAGCTTGCGTTACTGAACTGGAGAAATACACCTAGAAATGACCTAGTAGGCTCACCTAACCAACGACTTTTCAGCAGAATTACCAGATCACCAATACCTGTAAGTGACAAATATTTAAAACCAAAAATCATACAAGGAGTCACAACTGAACTACAGACATTAAGAGAGAAACAGGCCAATTACAGTAATAAACATACTACAAGACCAGTAAATTTGGAAATTAATGATAAAATCAGACACAAGGTAGCTCACCAACACTGGGAAGGGGCGAGAGTAATAGAGAAGCCCAAAAATCTACCAAGATCTGTTATTATACAAACAGATAAAGGACAAATTTTACGAAGAAACTTAAGTCATTTGCACAAGACACAAGCTGATATTCCCAGCAACAGAATAGCTGTACCTGAAACTAAATACACAGAAGAACCAGTAGTACAACAGATGCCAGCTCAAACTCAATCACCGGGTGTTCCTGCAACAACCCCAACAACTACACATCCATCAGAGATGCGAGAGATGCTTAGCTCTAATAATACACAGAGTTCTAATATGGTGACACAACCAGCGACTGCACCACAAGTCTCAAGATATGGTAGACCTATAAAACCTATTAATAAACTCAATCTCTAATATTGTTAAAAAACAATAAGTACTGTAGTACTATTTCATGTATCTTAATCATTAACATTAAGTATCAGTTAATTATAACTTGTTTACTATAATTTTATAAGAACTTGTTCAGTAATCATTTACATTAACATTGTTAATTAGAACTGAATGCTTTGCCATGTATCTTGTTATATAATCATATGATAGATATAATTTTTTAATTACTGGATAAGTAAAAATAAAGAAATTTAATACTTTAAATAAAAATGTTCATTCATAGTGTATACATATATTAAAAAAAAAAAAAAAAAAAGTTTGGTTTGTTATGGTTGTTTAGTTTGTTTACAAAGAAAGGGAGATGTGAAGTATAAACATAGATAATAAATAGTTTTCATTTCATATATTATCTGTTGTCACTTTGATTCTTTGACACTTGTACGATTGCATTATTATTCATTGTTCGTTGTTCAATAAAACCGCTCATCATATTTTCTCGGACCTTTTATTTAACAATCACTACGTTGCAGGTACTAGCACAGAATACATAATTAATAGTAGCTAAACGCTATGAAATGTTTCATTTTTGTAAGGCCTTGTAAGAAAAAACTGTTTCCTTAATTTGCTCTTGCGTTACAGAAAAAAAATATATTTCATTTGTTAATCGTATACATAATATCGTATATCTTAAATAAAAACGATAAATGTGATATCCACAATGACAAAATTCTCTACTTATTTTTTTGTCATAAATCATTGCATGTAGGTTAAAGATAATAATACAATTACATTATCTAAACAATAAAAGATTAAAGATACACATTAAAGTGTAGACAAAACCTTGTAAATTATATGTATATTACAACCTTCCTCTTGAATCACTCTATCTATTAAAAATCGAATCAAAATTCGTTGCGTAGTTTTAAAGATTTAAGCATACAAAGGGACATAGGGACGGAAAAAGCGAATTTGTTTTATACTATGTAGCGTTGGTTAACACTAAATAATAATATCTACCTATAACTACTCATCGATTTTTTAATATGATAATAATAATATAAGAAATGTCGAATTGAAATAAAAAAATAAACTAAAAAAGCGAAATACTGCCTAAAAATATCATAATATAATGCATTGTGCGCAATATTCGGTGCGTTGAAAATATTTACGTTTATAAAATAAGAAACGAATTTAACGGGAAAACCTTGAATTGAGACCATTGAGACACTATAATCTATAATTTTTCTTTATTATTAGTTTCTTATAACCAGAATGAACCAAGTCTATCTTGTGCTATTAAAATAAATAAATTATTATATCGAAATCAGCCATGAGCAAATAGGTGAAATAAGTACTGTTTATATGACCAACCTAGCGAGTGCGTGACCGTTCACGTACCCGCTCTCGGTCCGTACCGATACAGATGTCTTGAAGCCGCGACCGCGCGGTGTACTATGGACATTCATTCACCGTACACGGACTGCTCGAGCCCGCGTCGCGACCGCTTCAACCCGTCAACTGCGCGGTTTGTAGCGACGGCTCGAGCAGTCATGTGTACCTAAGGGCGGCCGTACACGGAGCGCTTCAAGCAGTTGAGACCGACCGCTTGAAGCCGCGACCGCACATCATCATCATCATCATCATCATCAGCCCATATTATACGTTCCCACTGCTGGGACTCGGGCCTCCTATGAGGGTACAGGCCATAATCCACCACGCTGGCCACGCGACCGCACGGTGAACTATAACTAAACCATTCATTTACCGCCTACGGCCGCCCTGAAAAGTGTATCGAGATTGTGACACAGTAAAAATTATACAACAGTACCGAAACTACCTACAAAACGTTCGAAACGGATCACTCACGGAAAAATTGACTTTCGGTTCTTAGCGGTCGTTTCCTTTTGAGCTTCGTCGATGTGTATGTTTGTGTGAGTGAGATGTTTCGAACGTTTTGTTAGGAGTTTCGATACTGTATATTCTGTTTACTATGATTCTTGGGTATTGTGTAGTAGTGTTGTATAACTCACCGCTTCAGCCAGTACATCTCCCGCTCTATCCACTTTCAGTATGGTAACTTTGTCCTTATCCAGTTCCTTGTACATGCGCTCCACTACGGAAAGGTACGGGCTTTGGGTCCCCGTGATGAGCAGTATGTCTGGTCGACAGCCGCGCAGTACTAGGTCCTTGCGACTAGAGATATAATACTTATATAACATGTTGATATACAATACTATACATGTGCCACCTCGACATACAACAAATCTATATACAATAAGTCCCGCGTCCCCCAGTGGGGTATGGGACAGATGCATTATGCATACAACTATTTCACTGAAAGATTTTCTTTAAGGAGAAGTCTTTTATTGATATGCACAACATTTATTTCGTCCAGAAACTTCTAAAAAAGAAGTACGATTTTTTTTAAGTTACTTTAAGTTAATGATATTTATGATTATAATTAACACCGTCATTGAAATAAAAACATTTGATTAATGATAAACCTTGAATCATATGTAACGAATTATTTATATAATGATGAGGCCCTTCATAGTTTGTTAAATATGTATTTAAAACACAAAAATGTTTTATAAATTAGATAACTAATTTACATGCATAAACAACTGTATAAGTATAACGTATTTTGACTTTCACCTTGAACTGTCGAATTAGTAACTGTATATAAAATTAAACAAATTAAAGGGTCGACCAAGTTAATAAACTACCTATTGAATTAATGTCTCACTGACGATATTAATATATTCTGTCAATAAATTGAAGGGTTCCGTAAACACGATTAAAAGTTATTAATTATTATATTTTCAAACCGATTGATAATTTGAGATTAGTACCTATGGTTAAAATTTAATTATATATTTGCTTTGTCTGACTTCATTATTAATTATTGTGTGTGTCTGTGTTTTGAAATATTTCTTTCTTACTTTCTTTCATACAAACTATCGAAGAAAGTAATCCGTATAACATGAGTAGCGATTGTTTGTGTGTGTGTGTAGTGCGTACTGGGTAGTGTGTTGTGTGACTGGTGTTGTTGTTGTACTCACTAGTGTGTACTGTGTGCGTGTGTAGTGTGAGTGTAGAGCGGTTGGTGTTGTACTCACTTGATGAACGCGCGCACGTACTGCTTGATGTTGTGCGTGTTGAGGTTCCCGCGCAGCCGCGAGCGGTACTCCGCGAGTGTGCGCTCGCGTTCCGCCGCTTCGCACGACTCGCTTGGAATTTTCTGTTAAAATGTTGCTAATTGGCTGATTGTTTCTTTTTTTAAATTTTTTGAAGTGAAACTTCTTTATCGGGGCTGGAAAAAAATTTAGTGTAACATTTTTTCGTTACGCGTGACATTTTTCCGTTACGCGCCATCTTTTTCTTATCCCTACCACGCGTGATTCGATGTATTTCTGTAAAGTTGCATATAGTAAATTACTTTAAGAAAAATAAGGTCATAAATAAGTTTCACTTCTTACGTGTGTACACTAGTACACGCACACATTTTTTTTCTTGTTGAGAGCTGATTTTGACATCTTATAGCTTTACTTAGTAAACGGTTAAAATATCTCGATGACGAGGTTATAGTAGTTTCTGTTACATAATGATATAGGTAATTATTATGTCAATACGACAGACAAAGTTATATTATTTTTAAACGTGTATGTATAAATCGCTTTCAAACATGGCGAAATCGGCTCTTAATCGCAGTAAAACAAATAACTCATAAAAACGGTATAGTATTATTCATTTACTTCATGCCTTGTAGAAAGCTCAAAAATCAGTAAAAACTTACAAAAAATGCTCAACTACCGTGCTACCCAATTAAAAGAAAAAAGTTTCAATGAGCGATTTAGGTATTTTACATAAGTTTTGTATTTTTATATCGATCAGACAGAACAAAACAAGATTAGACTCAACAAAAACATAGGTATATTTAACACATAATATGAAGTATATTAATAAGGAAGCTTTATTATTCAAATAAAATTCGTATTAACAGTTGTTATTATGAATTAAATCTAAGAAATCCATTATGTTATGAATAAGTAAATTTAATGTCGCCATTAAAAGGAATGATCATATTTTACACTAATTTATAATAAGCAGTCATTATTTTTGTAGATAAAATCTAGATAATAAATTATATTGGGATGACTAACTACGTGTGAGAACTAGTTGTAATGAACAAAAACAAACGCTAACTAATGACTTAAAGCAACAGTGTATAAAAGAAAAGAAATAAAAGAGATCGAAAAAAAATTAAGTAAGGAACAGGTTTTTTACATGGGAAAATTGTAAATAGGACAAAAATGCTTCAATTTCAATCGACTACTTGCAAAAAGACATAAAAAAACGCATTCCTTACCACGAAAATAAAGAAAAAAAGCATGATTGGTGTTTGGACTTCCTACACTTACTGACATAAGTCCTAATAGATTCGAAACAGGTAATGAAATTCCCAAAAAAACTAACTACAATTTAAAAATGTTTTTTTTTTCAAAGGTATATTCTCAAGCTGCTTCTTCATATTATGTTATACATGGAAATTTAAAAATTAAAAACAAAATACATAATAACCCGTAAAAATAATAATTCTATAACCCATGTCACTGACAAAATGACTTGAAAGGTAATTACTTTGTACTATTTTTTGCCCTTCTTGTAGTCAGTGTAGTAATGACAATTGACAACAAAAACTCACGTTTACGTTGATTGATTATTCTGCTTCGAATGACGTAAAATGATTTTTTTTTTCGATGGAAAATGCCTATAAAATTAGCAAAGATCAAAGCGGTGGTGTCAATTTTTTTTTCCTTAATTTGTATATTATGTGAATGAAATTACAGAATAACCTATTATGTATGTACAGTTCCTTATGCTGAAAATATTTTTACATTGAATCGCTAATTGTCAAATAAATTGATTATTTCACTATACATATAGAAAAACTACTATCTATTCATAAATTGTTATTGTAAGTATATAAAATTTCATGACCATGACGGTCTAATATTAGAGACGAATTTTGGGGGATGTACCTAATTATTTCGATCGCGATTAACTTTAACCTACAATTTTGAATCTAGGTGCATTGTGTTGTAATGATTGTTCTATAAAAACGACTTATTAAGTGTATTAATTTTTTTGTTGATCACGCGATTGCAGATTACTATTGTGACATTTGAAAAAACCTAAGTACCTATATACGTTTAAGCTAGTTTTTATTAGGTTTTGTGTACAGAATACTGTGACGTACCTACTTTACTTAAGCCAGATGGACAACAAAACTTTAAGAGTTTTCCTGTGTGATTCGGAACCCTGAAAGAATCCAAAAACAGTTTTAAGCCCCTCTAGTTCGCTATTAAGCTACAAAAAAAAAAACAAATAGTAACCAAAAAATGTTTTAACTACATTCCCCTTTCTACTTGAGACCTTCCTAACCAATGCATATATCCTGCTTTTCTTCCTATAAAACCCATCTTTCTTTACCCTACCTAACCAAATCCAAACACCAAGCACGCGCGAACAAGCGTCTATTACGTATTACCTGGTAGCGATAGTGCACACAGGGCATGCGCATACAACTCACGTGTCCGAACTTGTGGTAGACGAGGAAGTCCTCTTCAGAGTGCGACATGTCGGCGCCGCGCCAGCGCGAGAAGCGCGAGCGGAACGCGTCCGCTACGGACGACGCGGACGCCGTGCAGTTCACTAGTATCAGACCTGGCGCGAGACACTAGTGTTATAGTACGACTAGTGCACTTCGCGGTTTTACCCGCAGTGCTCCGCTCTTGTTGGGCTTAGCGAGATAATATATACCCTATAGCCTTCCTCGATGAATGGGCTATCTAACACCGTAAGAATTTTTTAAATCAGACCAGTAGTTCCCGAGATTAGCACGTTCAAACAAACTCTTCAGCTTTATAATATAAGTAAAGAAATATAAGCATGGATTCAAACTTATTGGCGGTTGGTAACATCGTATGATCCGATGCGCAGAAAACAATGTTACTTTAGGTATTAGTGGGACGTTAAGGGACCTGTGAGACCTGTGCGCACCCGCAATCGCACCTGCACCTAACTTCCGAGCCGCCATTAAGTTTGAATCGTACTATAACTGTGTTGTTCAGAGCTGCAGGGAGACTACAGCACGGTAACACTGCACTAGCACAGTATTACCATATATAAATAAATAAATAAATAATAAATATTATAGGACATTATTACACAAATCGACCTAGTCCCACAGTAAGCTCAATTAAGGCTTGTGTTGTGGGTACTAGGCGACGATAAATATAATGTTTAATAAATACATATATAGATAATAACACCCAGACCCAAGAACAAATAATTGAGTTCATCACACAAATATTTGCCCTGACCGGGGATCGAACCCGGGACCGTCGGCTCAGTAGGCAGCACTTTACCACTGCGCCAACCGCGTCGTCAAATTATAATGACATTGATATAACTTTTTAATGGTAAACAAAATACAATTTTGTTATATGACCTATATTTGGTCCTTTCATTATTTTATGCTATTCGTTCAAAATCCCATTCCCATTGCAAATGATATCGATAGGCTAGGTTAGGCTACTCTTAATCTCTTATTCTTAATGTTTTTGTGAAAGAAAGATAGTAAGTAGGTGCATATTGGTAGAGGCATTTGGCGTTTACTTTGACTCACCTCGACTGACCGGTTGGCTTGGTTGGTAGTAAGTAACCCTGCCTTCCAAGCCAGAGGTCGTGGGTTCAATTCCCACCCAGGGCAAATATTTGTGTGATAAATGTTTGCTCTGTGTCTGAGTGTTAATTATTTATTATCTGTATAAGTACCTATTTATTTAAAATTATTATTATATGTATGTTTATCAGCCATCTGGTGTCCATAACACAAGCGAAAGATTGGTATGGGGTCAGATCGTGCCGTGTGTGAAAATTGTCCTGAAATATTTAAGTATTTATTTGACTTTCAAAGATGAATTTGAATTTGCATTCAACAAAAGCCTTACTGGATATATGGACTATCCGACACAAAAATAATCGAGCCATAGTAAATCCTGACTCTATCTAACTCTTTCAAATTAATTCTACCAAACTCTTCTGTTTTATGATATTTATTTTATAAAAATCCCATTTTACACCGAATATAAAGATGATTATTATACTATCGCCTAGTAACCGACTCAATACAAAAAAATAGGGATATTATCATAATTTTAATATTAATTCGTAACAGTTTGACTATAAATCATCTTAATCACCGCATGGATTTTTTTTCAAATCATCATAATGAAAAAAAAATATTTATGTTTATATAACATTGAGGAAGTGTGCTCCATTTAAGACAAAATTAAGAAATATATTATTATTATTAAAAGATATTAATTATTCATAAAAAAAACTAAAAAATAAAGGTTATTTTCAAACTTGTAAGTAGTTATCATTTTTTAGATTTAATGAAATATTCAACAACTTTTTTTTTTTCAAAAAATACAGTGTAAGGCGATATACTTATCTAAGATACGATGTTCATTACAATGTTTTTTTTTGCTTACAAGAAAAACATGATAATGCGATGCCGTAATAGATAATAAATAATAATCTATTATCTAATTTTCGTTACTACATCAAATTTAATGAAATATGTTTCTATTTCTTATTATTTAAATTTATATGTATTTTTTTTTTGTAAGGTGTTTCTCAATGTTAGCCAGAAGGGCTTTTACATTTTAACGCGGACGCGAGGGTGAACTGAAGGTTCACCCTGGTAGCGACATGCACAAGGGCGTCCCCCCTTGACGGGGATCTCGAACCTCGGCTTGGGCTGTCGCTTGAGTGGAGGAGGCCAGAAGGGCCCTAGTCGGACGGGGTGTGTGTGGGTGTGTGTACCTACCGAGCAAGCGGCGCGGGTGCGCATGTCATGTCACGAGCATGTTAGCACGCGCAGCGCCTTCCGCGAGCGCGACCGAGTAGCGCAGTGTGTGCGCGCATGCACTCTGTGTGTATGTGTGCGGGTGCCCGAACGCGTAAAGCAGTATGCGTACATTGAGATGATATTACTACCGTACTACGTATGGAGGAGACACTACGAACAAAATCTGTGCGCCATTTTTTTGCTCTAAGTTTTAAAAATTATTATCTAGTTAGGTACTTACCGATGAAAGTTATTCCTTTGCACTTTTCCGTATTATTTGTATTATTTGTGCAATATCGTAACACACACGAAAGCATATGTATTTGACGCGTTTCACTTTAAAACAAATAAAAAATGAGCGTGCAGTTACGCCATATGGCGTATGTTGAGCGGAACATAAGTGATGTAGGCGGTGTCGTCTCCATGTGTACATCTCAATGTATGCGTATGGGTGTCTTTTGCGTGCGTGTATGCCTGTTCTGTGTGTGTAAATACCGAGCAACGGGTGCGCGGGTGGATGTGTATAGTGTATACCTATGCTTGTAATTTGTATTATCTCGTGTATATGTAGGTATGTACACATACCGAGCAAGCGGCGCGGGTGCGCATGTCCGCAGCGCGCGAGCACGTTAGCCCCAGCGCCTTCCCCGAGCCCGACCGCGTAGCGCACGTGCAAAAAGTCCAACACCGTCACCATGTCCTCGCCGAGCGTTTGGAGGGATGGGAATGGGTACCTGCAAGTGTACTTATGTTTTGGATCCAGCATGCGATGCATTATATTACCTACATAATAGACTTTTGAAATATTAAATTTACATTTACATATTAAAAAATTACATAAATGCCAAAAACCATTATTGCAGGGCAGAAAATAAAAGATAGCATTATAATATCCTCGATTCTTTTTTTATGAAACATAAAGTACCTATATTTCTGTTAATATGTAAGCTATTACATCAGAAAATAAAATTAAAATTTAAGAATGGTGTACCTAATAGAGATAGTACCTACCAAAGATTCCACCAAATACTTATTTGACTGGGTAAGTATTTGGTACTTCTAATCCATGTTAGGAAAAAAATATCAGTACCTAATTTACACTTCTACCACAAGCACTAAAATCAATCTAAACTAGACTTACGATTCAGGTAGATCTGGCGAGTTCTCCTCATGTCCCGGAACATCAACATGGATGAAACACGACCGCTCTTTGATTTCAGACATCGCAGGACTGTTCACAAAGTCCACCATTGATGTATCTGGCAAACAAATATACATATAGGTATTGATTTAAACCGCGTATTCATAATAAAAAACAAATTTGAATCACTATTGATTTGTCTGGAGTTCTGGACTTCGTTTGTCCAACTAAAAAGGCTTAGTTATACCTGGCAATTTTTATTTTAGTATACCCACATATATTTTTTTTTATAATTGTTGAGGATAAATTTGAATTAAGTCCTAATTCAAATTTATCACCAATAACGAATGGATTTTACAGTTATACAGAGTTTTAGCCGAAAGAATAACAAAGTTATGAAAAGTTCTTGAAAAGTCAATGTTATTTTTTTTAATATCACTATCGTCGCCATTTTATACAAGTAAAAACTTATAAGCGATTAAAAGATGTTAATTGTATTCATTCATACAGTTACCTAATAAAAACTAAATAAAAAAATTTACACGCTTACGTTTTTTGCATCAATAACAACAGTAAAGTTCATGCCGTTTTTGTATTTATTATAAAATTTAATTAAAGAAGTACAGTCGAATTATGTTAATAATTGTTTAAGATAGGTACAATGAACAAAAAACAATATGTACATTGTACAATATAACACAAGTTCTAAGAAGTAAAAACGCCCTTTTTTTTGTTTTTCCGGTAAATAAAAAATCGTTATACCTATCCATACTAATATCTATTATAAATGCGAAAGTAACTCTGTCTGTTACTCAATCACGCCTAAACTACAGAACCAATTTTCATGAAATTTGATATGGAGATATTTTGATACCCGACAAAGGACATAGGCTACTTTTTATGCCGGGAAAATGACGCAATCCCAGAAATCCCACGGGAACGGGAACTATGCGGGTTTTCTTTGACTGCGCGGGCGAAGCCGCGGGATGAAACCTAGTTTACAATAAAAGGATTTTGAATTTATTTCATGAGCACTTTAGATAATTTGAAAATAATAATTTTGTTAAGCCACAGTTAATAATATAATACCACAGTTATAATACCAACTGAGTAGGTATACGTTATACTTACGATTGGTTCCCAGATCGTGAACGGTGAGGAAAACGCATCTTTTGTCTTGTTGGCTTAGGTCACCCTGAAAGCATACAAATGTTAAATTAATACGCGTGCAAGTAGGTATGTAGACATTTAACTTTTTGTATACTTTGTACATTAATTTCGGGTGTATAATTTTCTATACCTACTTCACTCATGTTTTTAGTTTTAAGCATGAATAAGGATTGATGGTCTTTGAAATTGTAATACTGAAATGATTTAAAAGAGCAACTATGGAGTTTCTTGCCGGTTCTTCTCCATAGATACTGCTTTCCGAATCGGTGGTAAATGTTAAAAATATGTATTGACGTTTCAAAAGTGCTTCTCGAAGAAGTCTTATTGAATAAATAAATGTTTCAGTTTGAGGTTGATTTTGTACCTAGACAAAAATGTACTTTAGAAACTATCAAAATATTAATATCAATCAATCTATTATTATCAGTATCGTATTTGCATTTGACTGACCGGTTTGCTTGGTTGGTAGTGGCCCTGCCTTCCAAGCCAGAGGTCGTGGGTTCGATACCCGGGACAAATATTTGTGTGATGAACATAGATGTTTGTTTGCTCTATGTCTGGGAGTTAATTTATAAGTATTCATTTAAAATTATATATGTATATATGTTTATCAGCCATCTGGTTTCCATAACACAAGCGAAAAGCTTAGTATGGGATCAGATCGTGCCGTGTGTGAAAATTGTGCCGAAATATTATAAAAAAATAAATTAAATATAACGATTTATCTATCCAAGTTAGATCCATCCTAATTATTCAATGATATATCAAATATTCATAACATCATAATAATGGAAAAGGAAATGAAATAGATCCTTCATCTTACGAATTCGTGCAATTCAATTTGGATCAGGTTTCAGTATTACAGAATACAGATAGGAACAATGTCTATCACCGACCTTTCTTATTACATGTAAATTTGTTCGCAAACGCTTTCTCCTATTTTGCAATTTATCAAAAAGGTAAAAGAGGTATTGAAGGCTTTATTTCTTTTGATCGCTTGTGATATGAAAATGATACTGTAATACCTCTATCAAAGAAAGACAGAGGATACAAAAGTATATCAAAATACATATAACTAAAAAAGTCGAATAACCTTCAAGCCAAATGTTAACATTTTAAGCTTTTTTTTGTTTAGTGTTTCCTCTGGTTATTTCTTTGCACTTTGTCGTAAATGTCAGTGTAGTTTGAAAATTTCTGTATTTTTTTTTTGCGAAAAGTCTTTTTTACTCTATAATTGAGACAAAGAAAAAAATAAATGTGTCTTCAATTCATTGGAACGCGAACGGTTTAAACTTAGAAAATTAATTTAGAATTTAGACGGTAGCTATAAATAATATTTTTTAGAACTAACTACTTTAAAATAATATTGTTTTGAATAAGTACTAAAGGAAGATCAAATTATTATTTATTTATTTATTAGAAATACCAACGCGAACGTTTGTTTACATTGTTTCATTAATTATTATTTACGGACTTATTGTAAATTATGACGATTATATTTATGTACCTAATTCCAGCTAAGGTTATTTGTTTCTTTATTTTACTTACAAATTTGCACGTACCTTCGCTTCGTTAATCTTATAAGTTATAACCCAACAATTTTTATGATAAAATTTATGGTAACTGAATATTTGTATTTGAAATTTCTTCTTCTTGTATTTTTGTAAAATTTTCCATATAATTATTTCTAAAAACAAAGTTATATCCCTTCCAATGAAAAAATCTATAATACCTACCCTAGTTAATACTTAATTTGCTAAGCCGCGTATTAGGTAGGTTACATATTATATTCATAAATCCATGTCCAGTAAAATTTAAAAAAGTAGCCTATTGCGATATATTACAGGTAGGTATGTCTTACTTACTTGTCCATTCTTCGGAATAACTCCCTTTTGTTTGCGTGAAAAATAATATTATAAAATTTAAAGCGCCTTTTCATTCGTAAATGCAAACAACACACTATTTGAAATTGATAGGAGTCAATAAATGAATAAAATATACCTCTACTACCTATCTTAGAAGGCTATAAAATTAATTAAAAAATATATTTTTTAAACAGTATCTTAGAAGCAACATAGTATTTTCATAAAAAGGAATGAAACCTTGATAATTCTTTTACGAATTTAATGTCAAGATGACATTTTAACCGTGATAATTTAGATCCGACATTTACGCAAATCTACCATTATTCTGTGTCCCATTTCACTTTTATTGCTTAAGTCTGCGTTTATTTCAACTCCTTTATACAGCAGTTAGCAAGTTAGCCGCTTCACCACCGAAATACCTATATTATTTTTTGAAGTGAAACTTGTTTATCGGGGTTGGAAAAAAATTTAGTGTAACATTTTTTCGTTACGCGTGACATTTTTCCGTTACGCGCCATCTTTTTCTTATCCCTACCAGGCGTGATTCGACATATTTCTGTAAAGTTGCATAATATAGTATTTGTTTTTTTGAAAAATAAGGTCATAAAGAAGTTTCACTTCTTACGTGTGTACATGCACTAGTACACGCACACATTTTTTTTATTATTTTTCTACTTTCTCTTTCTGCCTATTATTATTAATGAAAAATCGGACCAGAATCGATTAGTGTGTCAATCTTTACATTAATAATTTTAAACCTACCTGAACATGCACGTGAATATCGCCACTTCGATCCGTGCTGACCACATATTTCTGTAACAAAAAAAGATTCTCTTCAGATAAATAGGTCATTGAACCTATTGACTTTGTTTCTTAATCGCTAAAAACAAAATTGTATTTTGTATTTTCAGGTAAATAGGTAGTTACAACAGATTTATGCTGACGGGAATTGAATTTAATTATTTATTTTAATAAAAATGTTGTGTGGTTTTATGAAACCACGGTAAAAGTGAAACTTTTTTTCACACTAAGTATAGACATTTAACTAAAAATTATCGTATTTGTACGATAATTATCGTACGTATCGTGCGTCACGCGACATGCGCTACACAGACCAAAAAGTTTGAGACGATGTACTTAATAAAAATTTCACTTTAAAAACAATGTCTTCTTAGAAAATAAAATTAAATGAGGAGCCCAAATATTGTCATTGAATATACAATAATAGCTAAATAATATACAAACAGATAAATAAAACAATTGCTCCATGCAACAAACAATTATCACAATACAGATAGCGAGAATAGTCAAGAAATAAATTAAATTTCATCATAAGTAAATATCTCATGATTGTATTCAAAGTAGGTATTTAATTTAGTAAAATTAGTAGCGGAAATTCAGTAGTCATAGTCTGAAAACGGCCGAAAGCTAAATAAATAAATAAATAAATCAGCAATACATCTCGAACATCCTCATCGAACTGAATAAAGGCACTTATATTCTATGCTTTTCCTATGTACGTATTCATTTTTCAGATAATTACAAGTTTCTTCGCAGTTCGCATCGATACATTTCCGTTTTTTTTATTTTTGTAATCCATGTAATCCATTTTCGCAAAACATCAAAGCAAAAAACGATAATGAAAATATAAAGCTAGTAATCTAGTATTCATAAATATTAATAATGTGCACTAGTCATAAATTGTAAAAATAGCGAGTAATGAAACAAATTGAGTCGTCGCAAGTTATTTGCCACTATAAACCACATTTTGAGTTTTACGAGCGTCCATTGCCTGGCAATACAAACCTAGTATTAATTTAGAATGGCTGAATGTGACACAAGCTTTATAACTATTTAGCTTTATAATCGGTTAGGTAATCGAGCATTAAAAAAATAATATAATTAATACAAGTATAACCGCAGCTCACTACATAAAATCCGATTGGATCTGTACATTCGATGGTTAAAACCTGTGGTTTAAATAAAATAAAATAAGAATATTAAAAGAGCTTTGGATAAATATAAATAGTTATCCGTACCTACAATTCTATATACAATACACATCTAATTAGGAAGAATCTATTGCCTTGTCACGACGTTGCGTTGTCATAACATTGCCGTATTCTGAATGCGTGCCAAATAAGGAAATAAACGTAGGTTTGCATGCATTAAATCTTTTCTAATTAAATAGTTACTATATTTCAGAACTATTATGAAAACGTTTGACGAGGATATAGAAAACCGCGCGGTTGCATATAAAACCCATGTTCATAGAAGTTTGGTTATTACAAAGATGAATCAACGTGTTGAGGAGTTGCTATCAACATGTTGCTGGCTACACTGCGTCTCACATTGTTGATCAACTGCAGTTGCTCAAAAAATATTTAGCATAAATAAATGTCAACACAGTTGGCTAAAAGTCGCAAAAGCAACAACGCATTTATAACATCTATTTCAGTCCATCAATATACGTTGCATTTCGAGATGTAAACAATGCATTGGAAGGTCACCCCGGTCTGTTTGTTTGCTAACAGCTTTCTGTTGATTTTTTATTAAGGAATAGTCGGCTTTTTCCGTAAGCACATGGTATCGCACATGACAGTGTAATCCTACTAATGCTATAAACGTTTGTTATATGTTATTCAATCACGCAAACTAATCTAGTTACGTAGGAGATTAAAATTTAACATACAAAGTTGCATTATTACCCAGGTCATTTAAACAGTACGGAAATCTTGGGAGCCTATTTCTCTTTTTATTTAACTGCTATTAAAGCTATTAAAAATATGGTTATATTTTTAATAGCAATTTTTACTTACAATTTTATTAAGTTTAGTTACCTCATTCCATCAGAACTGTTGATAAAATAAAAATGCAACGATTCCAGAGAGTTTCAATTCATACAACACAATTTAAAAATACCTATAGGTACAGTTAATCAAAAAATGTAGAACTCGCATAACGATAACATCGAAAAAATATAATTTGTTTGGATTTAAAACGTAAACATTGTTCAATTTAACGTGCATCGGAATATGCTGAAACAATTTATTGACGCAAGTAATTCATTGCTTGCTTTGACTGAAACCACACATCGCAATTCAATTATTTACTTGTTGTTTTGTAGCGGTCAAAAACCCGAAACAAATTAATTGTAGGTACGTTTATTAAACTTTCAGGCGGTTAAAGTCCACGTTTAATTGGTTCTACGACTCTGGAATGTTTTTTCAAATAGCGGAATTATTAAAATCCCTCCCAATTTAGTATTTAATGTTCACCTTGTAATACAGTAAAATTTATAAGAAAGCGGAATAATATTTAAAATCCTCCAAAGTTCGTAGAACTAAAGCGTTCAACGATATGTTACTCCCACCATGTCTATTGTAGTGGATAATGTTCTATATTCCTATACTACTTATAGTGAAAACTAATAATTACAGATCACCTGATGATGACTAAAAAACATTTTTACAGTAAACATGTTACTGCCATTTTAATATGTCGTTCTACGGCATTGAGATATACACATGGAGACGACACCGCCTACATCACTTATGTTCCGCTCAAGATACGCCATATGGCGTAACTGCACGCTCATTTTTTATTTGTTTTAAAGTGAAACGCATCAAATATGCCTACGTGTGTGTTACGATATTGCACAAATAATACGGAAAAGTGCCAAGTAAGTACCTAACTAGATAATAATTTTTAAAACTTAGAGCAAAAAAATGGCGCACAGATTTTGTTCGTGGTGTCTCCTCCATACGTTGTAATATTATCTCAATGTTCTACGGCTGCCGCACACATCGTACCTCTTCGAGAGGCTTCGAACGGTAAACTAATGTTGATCTCTATAATAATATGTATACTCTATACTCTATAGTTTACCTATGCATAATGCATATAGCTCTAGTAATCAGTCCCGAGTAGAGCTGTAGGTTGCGAGCTATCCATGCCAATATAATCAACCTTCAATATCTATCTATCATACAAGTTCGTTCAATTAAAATGAAGGATCAAGCGAGTAGGTACCTAGTCATTGGAATATATGGAAAATATTTCGACACTGCTGAAAATAAAACGTTGTGTAACATTTGGCTTTTGCCTCGAAAAAATGTTATAAAAAGGGTAACTAATTTTGTTATATTTTCCACAAAAATGCAATTGCACTAAGTTATGAATAATTCACAACGGATCAGAAAATGGAAAAAAAGAAAATTTTCTGTATGCGCACAAATATTTTAAACAAAAAATAACCATTTTCTGAGAGCTGAAAGCTTAGAGAGAACCCTATACGCCCAATGAGACAAATAAATATATGTACCTAACTACTTAAAAGGTGTTCTAATTCATAATTTTCCCAGATCTCGAGGAATTTTTCTACGACAGTCGGACAAAAGAGCGACATAGCAAACACTAGGGGTCAATTGAAGTGGCGGGGACTGCAGGAATGTAATTGCAGCGCCACTTTTGTCAAGGTCTTATAGCTATTAATAGATATTTTCCTTATTACATCATGTCATTTAAAAATTTGAGATAAAGCAAATTGCAAGTGAGAATATTCTAAAAAATAGCAAATATACTTAATTTTATTTGCTATTTTTTATGCTAATTAATTCTTAAAATCTAATTTTTTTTTTCATAAATTTTCCTTGGAATATGTATCAAAAAACATTTTATTTGCGAACATAATCCTCGACCGAACGCTTTTTACTTGCCTCCTTAATATCTACGTTTTTCATCTCGATTATTAATATTCATCTTTCCTGCACTAAAAATGCAGTTCTTAAGAATACAACGTCAAGTTTATTCTGAAACCGCTGTCCAATTGAAAATCACGTATGAAATAATGATTGCCAATTTAAATATCTATAAAATGAAGGTCATGACCTTAATACTGCATACGTGCTTATAAATGTAAACATTTTAATTAGAATGGTGTTTTTAGTTTACCAGGTTAGGTTTGAGTTTTCCAATACATGAAACTTTAATTTTAGCGTTTTCTTACTTCAGTTAGGTATACGACGTTTATTTTTAATAATTGAATCTTGTCTAATACTTTTTCAGTATAATTATGTATTCTTTGGTACCTAATACATATTATTTGGAAAAAATATCGAATAATAAAAAAGTAAAGTGTAATAAAATGTAATTATTAGAAGTAATTTTGAGGCCATAATAATTAATATGCATGTCCACTGTCCATAAATAGCCTATGAGGATTACTTCATTATTTTACGACATTCAGCATAAGGACGCTAAACTCTTTTACGACTCTTCTAAATAGCAATGGTAGGTACCTACAACCGTGCCAGAAAGTGTCGAGCAGTTAATTCGCAAAATTTGAAAATATAAATCGACAAAAGTTTTAAATACAGATCTAATAATAATAAATGACAAGTATTAATTCTAAATATTAATCATATCTCTATCTTCTAATAAGAAAGCATTTCAAAAATACAATTATCTGCGTAGGTATTAAATTTCAACAAACACTACAATACATAACTACCGACTGCTGAACAAGACACTGCGCCTGGGGAAGTCCTTTCCAATTTAACAAGACACTATTTATTATTTAAGAAAGCAATATTATTTAATATTTACCTGAGTACACTTATCGTCGGTGTCCATTTTACACCAAATACAAAACACGAGTGACGCGCGGGAACTCCAGAAATGCAATGGGATTGAAACCGATATATATTTTACATAGCGGTGTGTTGGACTATATTGTGCTGGCTTTACATTCTTCCCGAGGCATTTGAAGAAAACTGACGTTAGGACTTAGGAGTTAGGACTTAGGACACAAATATTCTTAAACTTTAACTAAGATATCTATATAATACTAGCTTACCGCCCGCGGCTTCGCCCGCTTTCTCTAAAACGATGAGATTTAAACTATTCTATCTCTCAAGTTAGATCGAACTGCACATGGTGTGCGAATTTTATTATAATCGGTTATGTGGTTTAGGTGTCCATTGAGGACAAACATTGTGACACGATATTTATATATATTAAAAGATGTATATAAAAATGAAACCCGTTAATTCTTTTTTTTTATGTTTGTGGAAGTCCAAGGATGGTTCTTACGAAGAGAAAGCGTAAATATGTACCACGGGCGAAGCCGGGGCGGACCGATAGTAAATTATAAGAAACAACTCTGCAATCTTTGAATGTCATAAAAAGGTATATTAAAAACAACAAAATATTTCGTCACTATAAACCACGTTGCTATTCTATCGTTCTTATTCACTGCTGATTTGGACAATCGCAAAGACAGCCCAAACTATTGGACCGATCGGGCTGAAATTCAACAGAATGAATGAAATCTATTAGTGTTTTCTCCTACTTATGAAGTTTATTCAAAAACGTTGAAATGCTAAAAACAATAAATAACATTCAATATTTGCAAAATACACAATGTGTAATGCGTATGTCGATTGTTATAATTATTATTTACAATGTTGTTTCTTTGAGAGTGTAAGTGCGTCATAGTGGGAAATATAGTTAGCGAAGGCAGAGTTTTATAAATACGATAGAAGTTAGAACGTATATTGTAGGTCTATAGAATATGGCTATAGTAAAAGGATGTTCTAGGCGGTTTAAGTAAGTAAGTTTTAACAAGTATAAGAAATGCTTGTTTGAACTATGGCAATGAATAAATATTAATAGTCTTGATCTAAATGAAGAATAAATGGGTTAGGAATGGATGTGATCATAGGAACACAAGTAGGAGGTGAGTACGAAATAAGCTTAGCATAAGTCGACGTGAAAATGAGAAAATGCAATTTTCTCGAAGCGCTTCGACGTTTTTTTGAACCCTCTCATAACTTGGGTTTGGATTATGCTAGATCAACAAAATTTTCGGGATATAAGTATTGTCAATATATTGGCTCTACATGAGATCTGATAACTTTTTGGTAGTGCGAGTCATATGGGCTCGTCTTGGCAACATTTTACATGAAAATGTTTTTGGTGGGATCCATATGATTAATCCATACTATTATTATAAATGCGAAAGTAACTCTGTCTGTCTGTCTGTTACTCAATCACGTCTAAATACTACTGAACCAATTTTCATGAAATTTGGTATGGAGATACTTTGATACCCGAGAAAGGATATAGGCTACTTTTTATCCTGGGAAAATGACGCCATCCCGGAAATCCCACGGGGACGGAAACTATGCGGGTTTTTCTTTGACTGCGCGGGCGAAGCCGCGGGCGGAAACTTAGTTTGTATATAAAGGTATATAATATCGATTACATGACAAAAGATGTTCGAATGTGTATTATGTTTATACAACATTTTATGTAGGTTGTAGTTAAATAGATAATTATTGTTGTTTGTCTATTTTGTCAATCATTTGTTTCAATGGCTCCCTCCAAATACAATCCTGATTTATAGATATATCTACGTTTAAATATATATATTTATTTATTTAAAAAGTTTTCAAAACAAAGTTCTTCAATTTCTCTAATAAATGTTCAGTTGAGACAAGAGTTTCTTATCGATTCTTAATAGAAAATGCTTTCCAAAAATAATGTCTAATTATTATAAGAGTCTAATTTGTCAAGAGCCTCTCGACGCATGATGTTTGAGTTCCACCAATGAAAGGCACTAGACGCATATTAACATTTATATCCGTTCGATTGTTCCGGATATCGGAGCTCGACATCAATTGTCATGTAATTAGACCGACCTTCCTCTACATACGAGTGTCTTATACGAGCACAATAAACGCTGCAGCTGTGGGCAAACCACTTGAAAACATTCAAAGTGGTAGAATTAGGAACTATATTGGCTATTTATATTTTTGGTTTTATGGCATTCAAATGCTTTATAAATATAAATTTATAAAGAATAGAAAAATTCGATCACGAGGCGGAACTCGAACGCGCATCCTTTTGCTCCATTCCGGGGCGGATGCCTGACCAACTCAGCCACTCGTGACCCGCCAGAGCAATCGAATTTATTATATTCCTTCAGTTTTGTGTCTAAGGGACACACCGCGCGCCATCTATTGAAATGATTAACAACCATCTCAACCAATATGAAGCACTTTTCAGTGAATACAATATTGTAACGATGGAACACGACCTTTTTTGTTGAATTTATATTTTTGGTTTTATGGCATTCAAATGCTTTGTAAATATAAATTTATAAAGAATAGAAAAAATTCGATCACGAGGCGGGACTCGAACCCGCATCCTTTCGCGCCGTTCCGGGGCGGATGCCTGACCAACTCAGCCACTCGTGACCCGCCAGAGCAATCGAATTTATTATATTCCTTCAGTTTTATGTGTCTAAGGGACACACCGCGCGCCATCTATTGAAATGATTAACAACCATCTCAACCAATATGAAGCACTTTTCAGTGAATACAATATTGTAACGATGGAACACGACCTTTTTTGTTGAATTTATATTTTTGGTTTTATGGCATTCAAATGCTTTGTAAATATAAATTTATAAAGAATAGAAAAAATTCGATCACGAGGCGGGACTCGAACCCGCATCCTTTCGCGCCATTCCGGGGCGGATGCCTGACCAACTCAGCCACTCGTGACCCGCCAGAGCAATCGAATTTATTATATTCCTTCAGTTTTATGTGTCTAAGGGACACACCGCGCGCCATCTATTTTTTCTATTCTTTATAAATTTATAACTATATTGGATAACTTTTATGCATCGACAGATTAGGAAAAGCTTTATATTTCTGGAAAAACATAAACGATTAAAAGGAAGTTTTATTAACTATGAATACTGCTCTAGCTACATCTTCGTACCTACTTGTTATGCATGTATGAATGTAAGGCGCTATCGTCTGTCTGTATATTCCATGATCTCCTAAACTACGTAGGAGCTGATAGAGTCATTTACAAATGCTTAGATTTTAGAAGATAGGTTTCAACCATGTTTCAACATTGTCAGTTTCAATCTCTATATTCTATCCCCTGTCAAATATAGGTATTAACATCATGATGACCGGGCCGAGTGAGATTTCCACATCGATAGTACAAAAATAACTAAATTGCTCTCATAACACTGTTACAATTACATTAGACCACGGTTGTATACAAGTACGAGGCGATTTTGTAAACAAATTGATTTTATTGAGACTCTAATGCACTATATAAATGTACTTTAACAATTTTACGGGATAAGCAAGCTGCAGTACGTATCCCAGAAGGGATGGCACTAGATGACTCGTATAGCGCTGTCACCACAGGCTGTCACCGTTCCAAACTGGAAATAATATTGTATAATATATTGTATTGTATTGTATTATTGTAAATTCATCATACAAATTTACAAAATAATGATTTATATCCAAAAAGAAAAAATTAAAATTAACTTGAGTAGTTAGTGCTCACAAAGTACAAGAAGTATTGACAAGAGGCATTATTAAACTTTATTTTAAGTCAAGTTTTCACAATCATGCTTTTGATTATACATTTCTTTAATAATAATGGACAGAATGAACATCTACATATACAATATAAACTTACATTCAAATAAATTGATCGTTTTCTAATGCGGTTTACACTTTTTAAAAATAACTGTACAATCTAATTAGCACTCTTCGCTTATTGATGTGACGTACGTCTAGGTAAACAAGGCCTCTACAATACCTAGGTTTTAAGCTTGAACTACATGTTAATTATGTCGATATAAATTAATTAGGTAGATACACGGTAGATATTATGTGACATGTAATTTTAATACTTGGAAACAAAAAAATACAATTTTAAACCAACTTATTTTCTTATAGGTCGTAGAAAATCGAAACATTTTCCATCTTTCAATCATTATCGTTCTACTACTTACATTTGTGCAATTCTTTAATTCAATTAGGTTTATATTTTGTCCCAAATTTATTAAAAAAAAATCAATAGCAATATCTATTAAAAATAAAGCATCATACGCATCTAAAATAACAGGATTCTTAAAAAATGGCGTCGTATATAATATATTCCATTCGAATAAAAACACAATAGCATTGCAAAATAGTATCATGTAAGTCATACTTAAAACGGTAGTATATGCTAAAAATAACTACGATTTGTATTAATAAAGTCCTTGTGGGATCTTTAAATAGATGCAAAGTAGGTGTGTCTTTGAGATGAACCAAAATAAAATAATATGATTTATGAATGCAGTAAATCAGCTGTTGAGTAAAAATAAATTTCGTCCATTCAATAAAATTTGAATAAATAAAACCAACAGTTTTTATGTTTTACTGTGAAATTTAAGGGCTCCTGATTTTTTGGAAAATTTGATATGCTAATATACACACCGGCACAATTAGCGGAACAAAAAAAAAGTGAGACTATGAGATAATAACGCATATATTTGACGAAAATGTAATTAGATACAAAATAACAAGTTGATTAACATCTTTTAACAACGACTTTGAAAAGTCTTCGTTATTTTTTATTGAAAAATTAAGAAATTTGAAATAAGTGGAATTTTTAGATGATTATGAACCATCACAAAAAAATAAAAATAGTTTGGAAAATCCAAAAGTGCACGCCTCATAATCTCATCCTTTACAATAAAATTGATTATTTATAAAGAGTACACTATAAATATAAAAAAGAAATAAAATAAAACAGTTGGAAAAGTAAAGAAAGCGGTACCGTAATAATTGAGCTATCTTTCTTGTGGCCCCACCTAGATCCTAGATGTGAAACTGCGCAGGTGACTACCAACTTATTTTTTTAAACCTTGGCTTATAGTAGGTATAAAGAATCGAGTTTATAATGGTGAATTTTGAGTACACTATAATTAATATAAAAAAAAATAAAGAATATATATAGATATACTAAAATTATGGAGAACAGTCGATATTTTTTTTTTTGTTTATTTAATAACAATTAAACCACATCGAATCAGACCCTGAAAAATGAAAGGGTTCTATTCCTGAGCATACTCAAGCGTAAGAAAAAAAAAAGACTCGATTAGTAAAGTATTTCGGTCGCTATCGTGTTAACAAGAAAATCCTCCGCACATACAGACACACGGACGTCCAAGACAGAACTTTTTTAAACTGTTTTTTAACTAGTTTAAATAACAAAAATGACATCAAAAATATCATGAATGTTAAAAATAGTGTTTTTTCTAAATATGTGTGTGTATGTATTATCTTACAAGTGCAATGTATGATACATAAAGACATTTTAAGTTTGAAAAATCAGATGTTTTGCGCGAAGTGACAGTAGTACCCACCTCAACGCTTCGCTTATGAGGCGTGCAAAAGTAAGCATTAAATGATTTGACAATTGGCATTCTGGATTTAACCCTTCTTTTTAGCAAGTCCCAGACATGCTTTATCGGATTCATATCGGGGGAATTTGCTGGCCACTGCATCACCGGTATACCTACGTGGCTCAGATATGCCTGTACCGATTGTGCACTATGAGCACGAGCATTATCTTGCATTAGAATAAGGTAGTCACCAATAAATGGGGCAAATGGTACAACATGTTCTTCTTAAATGTCTCTGATGTATCTATCTGCTGTCATGGTCCCTCCTGTGACTATCAATAACTCCGTGCGAGCTCTCAAACATATCCCTCCCCAAACCATTATCGAGCCGCCACCATAAGCCACTGTGTGTTCAAAATTAGACTATATTTGGCGTTCTCCTCTGTGTCTCCATATTCGCTGTCTCCCATTGATCTGTTTTAAAAGAACTCTGCACTCATCAGTAAAGAGAATCTGCTGCCATTCGTTCAAATCCCAGACGATGTTCTCGCGTATCGGTTTCTGTTCCGCTAATAATTGTGCCGGTGTGTGTATATTATTTAACACCTAGGTAAAAAGCATTTTAAAATACAATAATTCGAACGTAAGTCGATAGGTAGTCAGAGTCAGAAATCAATGTAAATATGTAAAAATGAATATTTATGATTACTTAATAATTTTTTTTAATTTACATCCTTAACAAAAAATGCTAGTCCAGCTATCCGATTGATCCTAAGATGTACGGCTCATCCCGGGCATATTTAATTACGTATTTACAAACGTTTATAGAACAATGACCGATAAATATCTTTGTCGCTACTCGCTAGTCTGACGACTCTGAGGCTGGTATTTTGGCAACGAGCTCTTTGACCGCGACGCGGACAATATTCTCCACATCAAACGTTTGATCGCTATAAATATATATGATATTTTGTTAGCCGGTTTTTCTTTTGTTGCTTATGTACAGTGATCTTTTTTATTGGAAAACATACAGCTGTGATTGCTGTTGTTCAATTGTTTAACCCTATTTCTTCTGACTTATAATTTGGAGTCAATTCTTGGGTCAAATGCATAGCCTTATAAAATAATTTTCAAAAATTCCACCACTGATAACGTGGATATTAATTAGAAATACATTTATTCTAATAGTACTTAAATTAATTACTCTATCTGTAAAATTCTAAAAACTTAATAACAAAAATCAAGTGAAAAGTTTTGTGAAAATTATTCACGTTTCAATGTTACGTTCAATGTTTCAGAGCAATGCTGGCTTCAGATGCAATGATTTTACAGACTATATTCCTTACTTAGGACTTAGGTACTTAATAAGTTGGGTAGATTAACAAAAATAAATTATCTTAGACCCCAAATAGCATACATACTTAGAAAATACTCTCTTTAATTGCTATATTTCGCAGACATTGTCTTATGTCTAGTCCAAACAGGCGAGACCGAGGTGGGCGGTTTATTTTTCATACATTTTATTTTTGCGCCTAGAACATTAAAATAAGTGCCAAATTTACAAAAAACATAATAATTTTAAAATCATTCGCATGTCTCTACCAATCACTAAATCACTCTTGATTCGACTGATCTTTTACATGTTTTGCGAGAAAACTTAAAATTTACCTTGTGTGTGTTTGCGACGAATTTTCTTTATCAAAGTAATCAATTTTTATCTTCGTAATGTCCCCTGCACTAAAACATAGGTTATATCTATTTTTACTGCACTGAAAGCGTTAGTTACAACTGTGAAAACAGTTTAAGAAGATTTATTGCGCCATTGTCTCACGTTTAGCGTATTTTAAGTCTGCTTTGACGATTTGTTTATTTTTGTGGCAAGTCCGTCTTTTATAAAAGTTCGTATACCTACTTCAACCCGATTTTACATTCAATTCCTTTTGACGTTTTGTTTTAGTTCCAACCAAGGTTCCAACTGTCGTGACTGCAAAATAGAGATTAGAAAGGAATCCGTTCTTTTCGTATTGTAGAAATTTCCAATTGTATTTCTTCGTTGCCTTTAATTAATCTATGCAATCCAACTACAATCCATATTTTCATAATAATATTATTTATTGTTTACCCTGTACAAATAGACTTGAAATATAATAAGGTATTTTAGTTTATTTGGCAATATCCACCTCGTGATATGTTTCTCGCGATAAAAAATTCGGTAGAAAAATTCATTACCTATCCTAGGAGTACAATATGCTCTCTATCCATTTTTGTATTAATAAATTATTTCATATTGTGGAAATTTCAAATTCTTATCTGGACTCTGGAAGCAATATGTAAATATTGATAGTAAACTTCTTCCGATATATTAAATGTATCATGACATACTCAAATATATTTTAAACGATACATACCTGTAGCTTATCGACCTATTTATTCGAGCATCATCGACCTATTATTTTTATTCAAATTCAAACTTATATCAGAAACATCAGAATGTATCTTTTGTCTGTTACTTATAATAATTATCATTCTGTAGATTCTCCTTTCCGATTAACGTTTCCCTAGAATTAAACTCTTGAAATTATGAATCCTAGAGCTATTATAGTATTGTGAACTAAATACCAGTCGCGGTAGTGGTCACAGTATAACGATTATGCGCAGGTGTCGAACTATTACCGATTGCATTAACTTGGCGATAAAATGTTTAGTCTGGGTATTTGGGTTATACGTCAATGGCCATCCAACAGCCAGTCAATCAGACATCGACAGGCTGAGAGCTTTATAATTTGTTAGACAATAATGCAATGGGGTATTAGTGGTCAATTCCTATTTATTCCCGGTTATTTTATTTCTGCGGTAAAATTTATAGATTTACATATAATTTTTCTAGTTGGAAATTAATTAAGCTACTAAGTACTAGTTTATAAAAATGTAAAAAAACACATATTTAAATGCAAGAATAAGAAGAATTTAGAACTAAATGTAAGTAGAGTACGCGTTTAGTTTAGTTCATCGGTCTCCGCCGCAGAGTGGCCAGCTTATCGGTCTTCTATCGGATACACTTTGGAGAGTGCGCTGCGGAACTGCACGATCTCGTTCCGCCAGCCCCGTTCTTCCATCGATCGTCGAGGCGCACAGATTCTAGGCATCGCCATATGGTGGACGTTCCATACCTATAGCGGGGTTAAGCGGTTCGATTCCACATTCTTTATTCGGACCGCGAGGGACTGGAACACGCTTCCTGAACCTGTGTTCCCCGACGAGTACAACATGGGGGTCTTCAAGCGTAGAGTGAACAGGTACCTTCTAGGGAAGCGCGTTCCATCTTAGACCACATCTAAATCCGGCGAGATTGTGGTCAAGCGCTTCCCTATTGCTAATAAAAAAAAGAGTTGAATATGTTACAAATGTTTAATGAACGAATTAACGAGTCTTCATTGTCACGTTTACAGTCGTTATAAATAACGCATGCGTACTTACAGCACGTATAATTCAATAAAAGCGTATTATGATATAATAATAAAAAGAAAAGTATATTTACATTGTATACATAAACCAAATGAACAGTGACCCAGTCAATCAAGCTGATTAATATCACATAATACCCAGAAACCGTACAACCTAGGTGTATCGGTAAATCCGATCATTCTCCGAATATAGTGAAACCATACAGGCATATTTACTACGAAATGTAGTAATGCTTTCACGGTCATATAATTAGCCTACAATATAAATATATATATGAATATTTTCTGGCCAATTATGACATTGTACTTGCGATGCGATTTGCTTGTGTACAAGTATTGCCGTTTGTGGAAGTAATGTCGTTTAATAAAAAAAATTTTTTGAACAGAGGTTCATAGCTCGATTTGCATATTAAAAGCCTTGAAAGCGGTCATCTATAGTCTATACTATAATATTATAAAGCTGAGTTTGTTTGTTTGAACGCGCTAATATCAGGAAATAGACCGAAAAATTCGGTGTTAGATAGAGCCCATATCAAGGAAGTCATAGATAATATCATCACGCAGGAGCGGAGCAATGCGGGTCAAACCACGGGGCGCAGTTCTTTGATATAAGTATGACATTACTACAAGCTGTTTCTAATTTCCATAGTGTCTTAGATTAACATTCATCTTTTAGATTTTCGCATATAAAAGCTAAAGGAGAAATCGACATCAAAAGGATTAATTGGCTTTGATATGTAATTTGCCACTAACCAAACTTTTATGTTTTTCTATTGAGTCTATACGATTTTCTCGGAACTTCCTTTCTTTCGACTCACGTGATTATTTCATTAAAATTCCTACTTCATAGTTACGTAACTAACTATGTACATAATTTAACGCATGTACTTATGGGAGTGCAAATTTTGTACAAAATGAATACACTCATTTAAATGAAATGTTTATTTGACATAGTTATCATGAACAACGTTTGAAGTCGCTTCTATTTTGATAAAAGTTTTTGATTGATGGCTAAAAATATAAAGTTCGCAATTTATATAAGAGATGGTCGTTACGTAAAATTTATTGTATCTATACATTTGTTTCAATGTTATCGTTATATCCATACTAATCCATACTAATCTAATATATAAAAATCAATGCCACTTTTCGTTGTAATTCCATAACTCGAGAACGGCTGAACCGATTTCGATAATTATTTTTTTATTATATTCCTTGAAGTACGAGGATGGTTCTTATGTAGAGAAAACGTTAATATGTACCACGGGCGAAGCCGGGGCGGACCGCTAGTATTATCTATAAATGCGAAAGTAACTCTGTCTGTCTGTCTGTTACTCAATCACGCCTAAACTACTGAACCAATTTTCATGAAATTTGTTATGGAGATATTTTGATACCCGAGAAAGGACATAGGCTACTTTTTACCCCGAGAAAATGACGCAATCCTGGAAATCCCACGGGACCCGGGACTATGCGGGTTTTTCTTTAACTGCGCGGGCGAAGCCGCGGGCGGAAACCTAGGTAGTTATTTCATAAAAAGTTCATAAACATAATATATATATAAGAAAATTGACTAGGTACCTACAGTTAAAAGGCGACTAGGTCATGGATGCTCATGGTAAGTTTATTTTGCTAATACCTAAACACAATTGCGTACCTATAACCTATATAATATATTATTTAAATACACCGGTTATATTATATTTATATATTTTTTAAATTAAAAAACATAACGATGCCTGCCGTTGCTAAGTGATTATCGTACCAAACCGAACACATTAAAAATAGTAAGATATTTTTGATCATAAATAAACACCTCGTTATGTATACACTATACCTACATATTATAGGTACATACAAATTGTTTACATAGTACCTATACACGGAGTACGGACCCACGCGTCATCGCATCAACACATTTTAAGTTAGAATTTTTGTTAAATACGACAAGAGACAAGAGTACTTATGGAAAAGTTATGGATATTATGACAACAACGTTTATCGCAAGTAATATAAGTGTACAGCACAGAAAAAGTTAGAGCATATAACCAAAAGAACACTGTAAAGATCCATTTCTCTTCTCAAATTAATAAGTAACGAAAACTTGCCTTGACCAACAGGCCAGCGCCAGCGGTAGAAATGAGATTACGTTCAGTTCTCAGCAAGCACAGAAGCAGACACAAATCGTTCTCAGTAATTTTGAATGGTACCTGATTACAGCATTTTCTCGGGCAGACTAGCAAATGGTAAATGTGGCTCACCGATGACAGCGGCGTCGGTATGCTGGACGTCCTCAGCATGCTGAGCCGCCTGCGCTGCTCAGCGCTGAGCGACGCCCGCCGGCTCCTGTCAAGGTTGTATTCCCCAGAGTCAGCGGAGTCCACGCTAAGACCGCGGAAGAGGTTCGGACGAAACATTTTGATGACGCTAGTTTGTTAAAAGCTTGAAAATTAGTTTCGCTTGCGATTGTGGTTAGGTGATTCGTGGTCGTGATTAGATGCTGAAAGTGAAAAGTGAAATTCATTGTTTTCCCGCGGAATGGTTTGCACAGATAACAAAAAGTGTTCTTTTTATATTAATGGCATAAACAATATGGTGACTTCATAAAGTAGATAACATATAAACATTCGATTCATTATATTTGTTAACATTATAATATTTTGTTATCTAATAATAAACACTAGTTATAAGTATTATTTATTTTAATATTTTGAAAAAGAAATAGGACAATATCTAGAACTATAAAATAAAGTATAACGAGTGTGTTTGGTGTTGAGTCTAGAAGACCGGTGTTCCATTTTGTCATCTATTATTTTTAAAAGATTTTGAATTTATTCTTTTAACATAACATTAAATATATCTTGTCTTTCGGCATTCGTCGCGTAAGATCTCGCGGTGTGCCAAGTCGTTATCAATGTTTACGAAATATAATAACATACCTAATTAGTTTTTGTTTATAAACGGTACTTAAACTTCAATGAGAAAGTTTACCCTACACCTATGACCTAAATATAAGATAAACGATGAATATTTTTATAGCAAAATTATAAATTTTAAATTGATCCTATTTTGAATAAAATTAATAAGGTAAAAGTTTAATTTTCAATTTGAATTTAGAATGAATGAATAATATGAAACAAAGTAAATGACGACAAATTGAGAATAATGAAAAATCACTGAAAAATGATAATGAAACAGAATGAGTTTCCAAAATAACATGCCAATTTAAAAAAATAATTATTTAAACAATACTGCTAAAAGTACAAACCAATTAGTTACATAAGATTTATTTGAAAATCTTATAGATAATTTTATTATTTATTTTTTATGTGAAAATGTGCATGACATTATCATAAATCACCTTTTCCTTTCCATTGTTTTTAATAATTAAAAAAAAATCACTCAATCACATAAACTTCACAATATCACCGTTCCTTTGCCAATTAAAACAACAATGCATAAATTAAAAAAAAAACCGCGTAGGCACGCCGCGCGTGAGTTTTGGCGCCAATTGTGAAACGTGTTGGTTCCGTCAATAGGCGAGAACTGAATTAGTTTCTTCAGGAGACAGTCGCTAGAACTTTTGATCTGCAGCCAGTAGGTAGGTATAATAGTTACGTTGCACAATTATCTATCTGACATTTAAAATTGGATCAGACGCGTAGATTAGCGAGGAGAAAATAGAGATATTATTTTCATAATTGCCTTTGTAACAGCTTAGTTACATATTTATAGAACTAGGTACGATAGTATTACGGTGGAATATATAGTGCTATGAATGTGGTTGGAAAGTGAGTGATAAACCTAATAAATAGTAAAACTCCTTCAAATTCCATTTATGTAATCATAAAATATTTTAATGATACTTACTTAGATACATTTAGAAATTATAATAATTGCTCATAAATATTGCTTTTTAATGCTTTTTAGTGGTCAATATTGTATTTATATATATTTAGAGGATTGTTAGTTATAAAAGTATTGCAATTTATTTCAATAACTAAATTACATTAAATTTTATCTTGCTTTTCAGTACTTACATACTTACTAGTTAGTAAGGTATTTATATATTTTTTTGTATTTAAATGATAATATGTGTTAGACGTAACTAATATTTTATAAAGAAATCGTTCAGTGACGCCGATATCAATAGAAAAAATATTGCAGTATATGTCGTATATGTATCGATTTTTAAATAGTAGGTAGGTATAGGTAGGTTTAGTAAGCCAGAAGAAGAAGAAACATTTTTTGCATTTATTGTGCTGTATTTTGTTGGAAATTTTCTTTAGTTATAGGCGTGAAGACACGTTGTTGCCAATTTTAAAAGGAAAGATGCTTCGAAAGATGAGACTTTTCTTCAAGGTCTCAAAATTCGCAAACACCGCTTGAGGAAGTTGGTTTCAGATATCCATATCTAATACCTACCTGCGTGGGATCAAAGTATGAAGTATCTAAATAGGTAAGTGTTTATTCTAGTAATTTATAGTCTATATTATCAATTATGTCACATCGAATTAGCTTAATTTAATTAGCAGTTTCATTAATAGCCTATATTAAACGTGTCGTCGTTTAATTACTTAGAGCATTATTAATGCTCTAAGTAAAGTTTAATTAGCTGCCTGAAGAATATCCAGCCCCTTTTATAATTATTTAGGCCTTTTATAATTATTTTAATTAAAGTGAATGTTTTAATCATAACAATATAATATCTATTTTAATTGGTGAAGGTTCACTGCACTCATAAACAATTAATGACCGTACTCATAAAACTTTTAATAATTCTCTTGATAGCTAATTTCATAATAATCTGGATCGATCATTATTAGAAATAGACATAAAACTATATTTCCGTAACATTTTCACACAACAAGACGTGTTAATGTTCCCGAATCTAAAACAAGAGTCACTTATTATATTGAACGACTTGGCGCGCTGATTTAGACGACATTTGCATTGTGAACAAAAATAAACATTCAAAATATGACGTATGAATTCGTTATATTTTTTAAATGTGCCATTCGGTATAGCCGCTTTTGTTAAAGAACTGAATAGTATAAATGCGAAAGTAACTCTGTCTGTCTGTCTGTTACTCAATCACGCCTTAACTACTGAACCGATTTGCATGAAATTTGGTATAGAGACATTTTGATACCCGAGAAATGACATAGGATAGGTTTTATCCCGGAAATCCTACGGTAACGGGATTTTCTTTGAAAACGCGGGTGAAGCCGCGGGCGGAAAGCTAGTTATAAATAAAGAGAAAAACTCACATTTTTTTTTTTTGGTTTTCATGGCAAGAAGATGTGAACTCACATTTTCAATGGTACAATTCGATGTGGGTTGCAATGGAAAGGATTTTTATTTTCTCTATGGTCTATGGTTCGACGAATTTTTAAATTAAGAATCGACTACCTATTGAACATTGATTATACAAATAAAAAAAGTGGATTGCAATCTATTGCAATCGAATCGAAACAATGTCTTTTATCTATGATTCGACGCATTTTTAAATTAGGAATGTTAAAGTAAATACTTACGACTACTGAAAGAAAAAATTAATATTTAATTGTTCGATTTAGTTTGATCTAGCCACTAGGTAGTTTGTAGCATGAAGTTTGTAAGATTTTACAATTTTATTATTCAGTGATATGATATGAATTATGGAACATTTTATAATTCCTTCTAGGTACATAACTAAAAGAGGAAATATAGTGGATTACAGCTAGCACTAAGAAGTGTGAAGACTATAGTCATCAAAAACCATGTAGGTAAGTACCTGACATGTTAGGAACATGATAGGTATATTCTATTCATTCATTCCTACAATAATTTACCAATGTGAAGAAAAAGAAAACGTGAAAATATATAGGTAGGTCTAGGTATATTTATCATCGAAACAAAATACTTTGCAGTGCAATGAATTATGTTCATAAAATTTTAATACTATGCAAGAAACATAAGATTATACACGTATTTATTTGCTTATCATCACCTGTATCATCATCAATAACCAAACCATACCGTGATTAGCAAAAACCGACTTACCCTTTCAAGACACTCCCTATGACGTGTAAAGAAATCTGCAATTCCGTTTAAATACATAATATTATTCCTCAACACTTCACAGCACTAACACTGTTTACATGCACTTAGAATGTCATTAATTGAGATTGTAATTATTCGTATAACCACAAAAGTGGGTAGGCAATTAACGCGTATACAGGTTGTTCCGATAATAGATAATACTGTATATATATTATATTTTAAGAGGTTCCGATACTCAAGTCTTATCATATTATTTGAAAAGTATTTTTTCTGTGATCTTTCGCTTTTTGATTTAAGAAACAGTATGTACTAATAGTAAACTACTGCAGTTTTATTTTGTCTAATGTTATTTTTTTATTTTCGTAGTTAAGTTTTTATCTCAGCTTCGACAGAACAAAATTAATGAATCTGTACAGAAATATTTTTAACCGATAGGTTATAAGACGTAACTAAGTTCTTGATATTTTTTTAGTGTGTAGGAAACTAAGTCCGGTTCGAATATTTAATTAATAATACATTTTTTAGAAAGCATTAATTCATACAAAACATTAAACACAAGTTAATTACTTCAAAAAATGTGTGACGTAAAGGGTTTATTTAGATAATACAGTGTCACTAATATTTATCTATCAACACATTCCCAATACTTGGGCGTCGTTCCAAGTCAACTCAGACTCGAATGTATAGACATAATATTAAACATTGCAATCTAGTTTAAATGTTTTTACCACAGGTTTTTACATTTCTATTAACCACATTAAAAAGGTTAATTGGTTGCAATGTTTGTTGCGGAAGTTTTTTGTCTTGACAATAATTGAAGTCCTGTGTCAGTGGCAGATGCATTGTGCATGCATCTGTTTCACTGATCGATTTTATTTAGGGACAATTAGGTGATTAGCCTTTTGTGTCCTTGCAGACCGAGACCATTATATTTTCTTCTCCACCGGGATTCGAACCCAGGACCCTTTGTCTCTACCACATCTACGCTCCCACTGTAATATTATTTATAGATATTGTAATACTGTATCACAGTATTACAATATCTATAAATAATATTGTAATACTGTGACTGTACCAAGGAGGCGGGTCTTGATATAAAGGAGGGACAAATATTTACCATAGGTACCTATAGATTCTAGCATCTTATAATATTTTGTTCTTCTGACTTTGCTAACATACCAGAAGAAGAAGAGGTACGGCGGTATCGCCTTTTTAACGAAATATTATTATGCTGTTTAAATATATCTGTAATTAAAGTTAGAAATATACGCACATGTACAATTGCGAACATGATATAGCATTACATTAACAAACACCCTATATAACTAACTAAGTAGTTAAAACCGCTTCAATCCCGCAGGAACTGAATGAGTTAATTGTTTCTAATTTTATAGTAAGACTTGTTTATCTATTAGTCTGTGGCAAGAAAACGTGTACATAAATGCCTTGTGTATAGTGATCTTACAATCATCAATTAAATAAGTACGGCAAGCTTGAACGAATGTATTGTAATTTACAATACCTTATCATTGAAAGAACAAACCAATAATATAGGGAAAAAAATAAAAAGACAGTTTCTTCTATAAAATTTTATTGAACTCTTATTCAGCAGTAAAATAAACGAATGAAATCAATCAGCTTAATTAAAATCGTTAATTAAAATTTATGACTTCTTTGACTTCTTATATTATCAATATTCTTATAATTATTAAAAATAATTTAAAATCACACTGTATCAAAACATAAACTCTACTTATCAATAATATTATGACCCCAAATAGATCTCGATATACTTACCTTAAAACAAAATAGATGGGTCACAGTCTCCTGTGTATGCTGCATAGCAATGTCTAAGTAACCTTTGATAAAATTCATACACTTATCTAATATATAAAAATCAATGCCACTTTTCGTTGTAATTCCATAACTCGAGAACGGCTGAACCGATTTCGATAATTCTTTTTTTATTATATTCCTTGAAGTACGAGGATGGTTCTTATGTAGAGAAAACGTTAATATGTACCACGGGCGAAGCCGGGGCGGACCGCTAGTTTACTTATAAATTATGTTATATTATAATATCACGTAATTGCTTATTATTGATAATGACAATTACAATACTGTAAATTTATTTTTGAAAGTTTAAAGTGGTTTTAAATACTTACTAGGTAGGTACCTATATTCGTTTTAGATTCGATTTGATTTTTCCCTTCGTAGATTCGTCGTAGGTCAAAGAGCAGCTATTCCATAACTTAGAAATTTCGTTAGATTTATAATTAAGACCTAAGATAGGTAACGTCGGTAATGTTATTTAGATTTTTTTAAATAACTTTTATACATATACATATCGAAAAATGTGGATTGCTTTATTCTCTCTAAATTATTTTGACCAGCTGAACGAGATCCGTGTATCTCCATATTTTTGAAGTGAAACTTCTTTAGGTGCATTGAGAGTAAAATTTCAAGGTCGCGTCATGGCAATACCGTCACGTCAGTAAGGCGACAATTTTGGTACGTTTGAATCTTGCCAAAGAAGTTTCACTTCTGACACGTGTCGGTTCACACCCTCTTTTTTATGATCCATCGACATTAGGCGACGGGCAATAAGCTCGAACTGTTCCAGAAAGTTCCTCCCCTGGGTACGCTTTGATCGCCACACTGAAGTACTTATATCCAACACCACCACGAAGAATTATTGGAATACTACCATTTGTTTCTATCGCCATGCGGGAAATCTAAAAAAAAATAGTTAGGTTCTGCATTATTACTAGTAAGTATAACCTTTTCTTGTCGTTTGGGTATAAAAGTTTATTATTGACCTATCTAATTTTTATGGAGCACTAGCTTCCGCCCGCGACTCCGTCCGCGCGGAAAAATTAAGAAAAATAAAGATTTATTTTTTCTACGTATTTTTCCGGGATAAAAAGTATCCTTTTTTATGCCCAAGATAATAAGGTATAATTATACCAAGTTTCATCGTAATCGAACCGTTAGTTTTTACGTGATGCATTCACATACAGACAGACAGACAAAAATTTATTTAATCACATATTTGGGTTTGGTATCGATCCAGTAACACCCCCTGCTATTTATTCTTTCAATATTTTCAAAGTACAGAATTGACCCTTCTACAGATTTATTTATGTATCTTAGATTAGTCGCTTGTGTAGGTTCCTTGTATAATAAATAAATGATGTCACCCGGGAATAATATTAAAGTTTTGAAAATGTATCAAAACTCACAAACAATTAGGTATCAAATTCTACTTCCAAATCATTTAATAATTCATATTTGCGTACATTTATTTATATTTGTAATTATTAATAGGTAGGTACTTACAATACAATCAAACACGCCTTCACAATACAAATGATGACCGATCGGCTTAGCTGCATATTTGAACTTTTTGTTATATACCCGCTTGTCCATATCACCTTTTAACCGTCTGTTAATACCCTGGTAAATGTTTTTGTATGGTGATCTGATGTAGCGAGACGTTGATGAAGGCAGCGGTTCAGGGTAAGGGTAGCCTTTGAACATTCTTCGATAGTTTAATCTGTGGAAATGCATTTTAATTTTATGCAGGTAGGGTCCCGTGCAGTGCATCATGACAGTACGGAGAATCTTGGAGAATCTATACCTGTACCTACCTAGGTACCTATACCTACGTAAAACATCTTAAATTCAGAGGAATTGTCTTTACAAGAGAATTATCAAGAAAAATATTATGATAGCAGATACAAAGACTTGTACTAGGTACTATGTCGTGATAATAGATTAGTCCGTAGTCGAAATCCTACTAATATTATAAATGCGAAAATTTGTATGGATGTATGGATGTTTGTTACTCTTTCACGTAAAAACTACTGAACCGATTACAATGAAATTTAGCACACATATAGAGGGTAACTTGGATTAACACATAGGATAGTTTTTATCCCGGAAATCCCACGGGAACGGGAACTATGCGGGTTTTCCTTTGCAAACGCGGGCGAAGCCGCGGAATCTAGTATTATATACTTACATAATAGGTCTACCTAAGCCATAATTTTGCTTTTGTTCATATCTAAACGTCTGGTCGGAAGCTGCGGTTGCCGCAAATAAAAGGTAAGCGTAAAAAAGTTTCATGTTCTATTTTATACATTACTGTTCACATTTCATAAAATATATCCAAACAAAAAGTTTTCAAGAATATTTTTAACGATCCTGCGGTTACCGAAACTATATTTTTATTACTAAAACACCTACCTACGCTCTAACCACATAAAAATGTAATATTTCACGCAAAGTTCCTAAAAATAATTGCATTGTTATGTAATGGTGTTGAATTTTTTACGACGTAGGTACATAATAATAATCGTAATTTTTTGTACATGAAATACGCCTAGCCTGATTATGATTTGCAAAGTTTTGTTCTATTTAGATCTTCTGAAATATTATTTGTACCTACCTATAACTATTTTATGGCCTAGAATCTAGAAACATAGGTACGGACTTAAATACGTACACTGGAAAGTCTATAAGTTCTACTCTAAGAGCAATAAACCTATAGAGTTCTTATATTGAGACAGAACAAAATACATATTTTCTAATCTACTTACTCTTAGTCAATAACAGCATAAGCCAGATTGAGATAGCGATAGAGTATCTGCACTGTCTTCAAACGTAGCGCGCCGGCAGTCAGTTTGTTTTCCAACCAGCTGGTGGGCTCAGTGCGTCAAGTGTTTTTAACGAAATATTTAGAAAATATAAAGTGTATAGTGTTTCTTTTTATTTGTCAGTGTGCTAAAATAACTATTGTATGTTTATCAACCGGCTATCACTAGTCGAATGGGAGTTTTGGATAAAAACAATGTGCAAATATCTTTCCATCGGTAAGTGATTTTCAGCAAATTGATAAATATTTATGTTTTAAACCTATTTGAAGGTTTTATCAAGCGCTTTTTTGTAATTTTATGTTGTAACTGTAACATTTACCCACTTTATGGGGTTGTGTAATATAAAATAATGAAATAATTTTTAAAAAATGTCACAATAATATCACGTTTGGCATTTTGTTTACCACCGTAGTGTTGTAACACATCTAGCGTATATTATCGATTTATGACAAAAAATCTATTTCATATTAACGTTGATTTATTTATTTTGTTTCTTATATCAGATTTATATTATGTAGTTGTTGTTGCAAATAATAGATGTAAATTTTTTACCGCAGGAAAATAAAACATACCACGTGGTTGTTTTATTTGCCTTATGTGTTTTAGTTTTCGTTTGTTGTTTATTAATTTCTCTTTCAGATTATTAATAAATTCATTTTGTTTTAGATTTCCAGAGCTAAATAAAAAATGGGTATAAAACATGAGACATGAGTTGATTGGACGCCGCCACAATTTGCTATATTGTGTTCACTGCATTTCGAGCCTGCGTGTTATCAAGATGGATACTCTAGAAGAATTGTGCAATCTTACGCTTACGTTTTTTTTTGTTCCTGTAGATAATAAATACATTTGATTAAAGAGAGTGTTGAGAGTTTTTATTTTGAAATTTTTTACACATAAGTTACTTTAAATGTGTAACTATGTGAAAATTAAACGGTTGATTAAATGACAGTTCTCATAGATGAGAAACTACTATTGAAATACATACTTAATATACATGCGTTTTCAAAGAAAAACCCGCATAGTTCCCATTCCTGTTGGATTTACGGGATCAAAAGTAATTTTTCCAAATTTCATTGTAATCGGTTTAGTAGTATTCGCGTGAAAGAGTAACAAACATTCATCCTCACAAACTTTCGCTTTATTAGTAGGATGTTAGGAAAATGTTTTCATTAAGACTGTCCTTTTATTAACTTGTTAAAATGCTGCATGATTCCTTCATGCTGACTGTGGTCTGTGCCTTTCTCCTCACTCCTTTAACTTTATCATCATTTCCTTCTTTATTTTAAATTACATTTCAAGTTTTAAAATTTCTTTTATAATATACTAGCTTTCCGCCCGCGTTTTTAAAGAAAATCCTGCACAGTTCCCGTTCACGTGGGATTTCCGGGATAAAACCTAACCTATGTGTGTATGTACAAAATTTCATTGTAATCGGTTCCGCAGTGAAAGAATAACATCCATTCTCGCATAATTTCGCATTTATTATAAACGTAGGATTAAACAAATAATGTATTCAACTGAAATTAATTATAAGTTTTGTTTTTTTTATTTATTATTTCACGAAACCGTAAATGCAAAATACATTCACGATTTTATCGATTGAAGCACATCCCATCACTATCACCTTCTATCTATCTAAATACGTACCTATAGTAAAAATGGTGCCATGACTATGTTGAAACGTAGCTTGTTGTCTATAGCTGTCTCATTCTTTCATACGACGTTTTCTTTAGATAAAGAGAAACAAATATATGTAAATTGTATACGCTCGATACAAGTACTCTATAGGTTTATTGCTCTGAGGTTCTACTACTACTACGTGACTACTACAGTCACTAGTAAATTTTAAATGTTTATTAGATTTAAATAAACGTGGAATAAACGGAGATATGTATTTCCACAGTATTTCAATGTAAATTTGAACTATATATTTTTAAGTACAGTTTGATTTTCAATAAAATGGAATGCATTCAATAATCTTTTGACAAGAATTTGACATCTCAATTGTTTTGACATCTGACGTTACAGCCAATTGGACATCGATTTGCTCAGTTTCATTTTCTGTGTAGAGCACAAAATGTAATGTACCTATTCAAAATTAATAAGATGAAATCAGTTGAATATTTTGCAACGAAGAAAAATCCTTAAAAGCATCCAATTGAATTTATTCATTTCTTTACAATTGTAATTTACAGCATAGCACAATGGACGGTAAAATTTAGCATGTTACAGTTCAGCACAACAGTGAATAATTAATGTTATCCTTTTATATTAATATATAACCATATATTCCAGGGCCGTCAGCAAAGAAATCTACTTCTTTCGAGACTCTTGTTATACAAAACATAAATAATGTGAACGATTTAAAGGCAAAATTAAACGAAATTATTGCTGCCGGTAAAAACTACGAATTCGATGTTTCATCATGTTTGAAATCCTTATTAAAGAGTAAGGACGAATCTATCGTATTATTGAGTGTTCAGGCTGTATCAGAGGTTGCGAAATGTGAGGATAAACGTGAAACGTACGCACAAAAAGAAATTATCGAACCAATACTTAGTATTTTAACCAAAGAGTTGTGTATCGCTAAGTTCGAACTCACGAAGCAATGCCTTCGAGCACTAGGTAATTTATGCTGTGACTGTGATGTTTCAAGGAAAATCATGCTTGAAAACAATGGAGTACAAATATTGAATAACTTATTGACCAATACTTTAAAAGTGACTGAATTTGACGAGATCCAAATACTCATTTGTAAGACACTGTTGAACTATGCAATCGGAGGGCAGGAATTCTCAGATTCTTTGGACAAGTGTGGAGTTGTAGAAAATTGCAAAAATGTATTGATAGCTGAACTAAAGAAAGATGATATGAATGACGATCTTGTTTCTACAGTTCTTTTAATACTGAGTGTGATAAATGATAATGCACCTGAATTCCTGTATAGCGATGAAATAAATGTGGCCGTGTTGAAAGTGCTGAAGGAAACCACAAATGTGGAATTGTCAGAGCTCTGTCTAGAACACTTGCATTCACAAGTGCGGGAACATGGCATGTATTTTTTTATATTTAACACTAGCTTTTCGCCCGCGTCTTCGCCCCCGTTTTCAAAGGAAAACCTGCATAGTTCCCGTTCCCGTGGGATTTCCGGGATAAAACCTATCCTATGTGTTAATCCAAGTTACCTTCCATATGTGTTCTAATTTTATTATAATCGGTTCAGTAGTTTATGCATGAAGACCATACATACATACAAACCTTTCCTCTTTATAATATTATTATTAGTATAGATTATTTTCCATCTGTCATGCTGTATTGTTATCCTTTGATAAAATTATTTTTCTTTTAATCTGTGCTCTTTGTATATGTGCACTGTTTATCATATTTAATTCCTAAATACTAATCTTATTTAGCCGCAAAGTTATTGTGCAATATTTTTATAGTAAATGTCTTACTAAGCAGAAAAGTATAAGAAAACATTTAAAACATATATTCAGTATCCAATAATCACTAAAAATACTTCCAGACACAGTAAAAACCTTACTAGCCAAAGAAGGTGGTGCACAACTAGTGTGTGTGCGTCTCAACCATTTATTACAAAGACATGAGGCAGGAGAGCTGAGCGCTGATGACTCACAGGTGGAAGGGATAGTGAAACAAGCATGCTATTTGGTTATACTAATATTGACTGGAGGTGAGATCTAGTATTTCTGTTTATGATTAAGATTATTATTGGCCAGTTAATTAATTGTAAAAGAACTTTGTAAAATAAAGATTACAAGTGTAAAATATTAATTTAAAAAAGTGGAAAAACATTTTTACCTGAAAGTCAATTGCCTGAAAAGTGTAAAAAACAAAATTTTCCCACTTAAAATAGCTGATGATAAATTAATAATAGATAGTAACAAAAATAAAATCTACCATATATTATAATACATACATGTCTAAAGTCTGATCAAAGGCTAATAATAATAAGTTAATAAAAACAAACCTATCTATGTCAGAAGTGAAACTTCTTTGATAAGATATACCAAAATCATCTCCTTTCGTGACAGTATTGCCATGATGAATGACCTTGAAATTTTACTCTCAACATGCCTAAAGAAGTTTCACTTCAAAAATATTTTACCTAACCTTCTACCTTTACTTTACATGTATTTTTGCAATATTTTATTCCCAGATGAAGCAATGCCCATTCTTTACAAAGATGGTGTGGGTGAAGTGTATTTAACAATGGTAAAATGGCTGGATTCACCAAACCATCATTTACTAGGAACGGCATTACTTGCTATCGGTAACTTTGCAAGGCAAGACGATTATTGCATACAAATGATGAACGATAAGATATTTGATAAGCTGTTGGGTAAGTTTTAAATGAATAATTATTTATAAAGTAGTGTATATATGTGAGAGTTATTTTTATAAACTTGGTATTGTATGTATGTTTGTTTTCACATGAAAACCACAGATGTATTTTGATGATACATGGTAGTAATGTATTGTGTAGCTTTATGTATTAGAAAATAACATAAAATATTGATTTTGCCAGATTTTGAAATTAAAAAGAATAATAATTTTACTCTGATGATGAAAATTTGGTTTCTTATTGCATCGTTTTTCATTTCCAGATATTTTCGAAGTGTACCACAACCTAAGTATAAAACAAAACTCTGGTGAGACAATCCCCTTAGAGAAGTCCACCCTTAACCAGATACAACACGCCTCTCTCTCCGCTATAAGGAACTTGAGTGTCCCAGTGGCTAATAAGAGAGTGTCTGCGGTGCAAGGCAGGGCCGCGCCCTTGTTGATAAAGTGCTTGCCGAATGTGGATGATCATCATGTTGCGTATAAACTCTTAGCAGCTTTGAGAATGTTGGTCGATGGACAGGGTGAGTCAATTAAAAAGAGTGTTTTGTGCCCAGCAAATGTGTCAAAAGTGAAACTTTGGTAACATTTATAGATACCAAAATCGTCGCCTTACTCCACGACGTGACGTCATGTACATTATCCATACATTTATCCATAATAAACGTATTTTCATTTCATTTTCATTTCATTTCAATAAGTTTTGAATTTTATAAAACATCTTTTAGGCATGTTTAATTATTAATTCTGATGTCTTCTGTTGTCGTCTATACATTGACCTATAACAAGTGGTTGACTGGAGGCGAGCACTCGCTACAGAAGTGTCTACAATGCAGAATATTATGAAAAAATGTGTCGAGTGGCTGTTGCCACTCGTAGCTGTGGTCGATGGCCCGTTTGCGACGAGCCTAAGTTGCTCTATATTTTTTTTTTTATAATTCCAGAGGGCGTAGCGCGCTTGGTGTCCAGCAACAAAGCTGCGCTCGGCGCGATATCGCGCTGGGGCAGCGCGGGCGAGCACGCGGGCGCCGCGGGCGAGGCGCCGCGCCTGCTCGCCTGGACCGTGCGCCACGTGGCCAGCGAGCGGCACGGGGACATGCTGCAGGTGAGGGGGGGCCGGCCAGCGGCACGGGGACATGCTGCAGGTGAGGGGGGGCCGGCCAGCGGCACGGGGACATGCTGCAGGTGAGGGGGGGCCGGCCAGCGGCACGGGGACATGCTGCAGGTGAGGGGGGGCCGGCCAGCGGCACGGGGACATGCTGCAGGTGAGGGGGGGCCGGCCAGCGGCACGGGGACATGCTGCAGGTGAGGGGGGGCCGGCCAGCGGCACGGGGACATGCTGCAGGTGAGGGGGGGCCGGCCAGCGGCACGGGGACATGCTGCAGGTGAGGGGGGGGGCCGGCCAGCGGCCCGGGGACATGCTGCAGGTGAGGGGGGGGGCCGGCCAGCGGCACGGGGACATGCTGCAGGTGA